>NC_092088.1:11153939-11406439 GCF_045679555.1 Salvelinus alpinus | reverse complement strand
ATAGGTGAAGTGCAGGAGGACATCAAGCACAACAAGGACTGCTGGAATAAAGTGTTTGTCAGGTAGGAGACAGACGACCGCACAGAACGACTGTATGGAGGGAGATCACATTAGAGGGTTTATCAGGTAGGAGACAGACGACCGCACAGAACGACTGTATGGAGGGAGATCGCATTAGAGGGTTTATCAGGTAGGAGACAGACGACCGCACAGAACGACTGTATGGAGGGAGATCGCATTAGAGGGTTTATCAGGTAGGAGACAGACGACCGCACAGAACGACTGTATGGAGGGAGATCGCATTAGAGGGTTTATCAGGTAGGAGACAGACGACCGCACAGAACGACTGTATGGAGGGAGATCGCATTAGAGGGTTTATCAGGTAGGAGACAGACGACCGCACAGAACGACTGTATGGAGGGAGATCGCATTAGAGGGTTTATCAGGTAGGAGACAGACGACCGCACAGAACGACTGTATGGAGGGAGATCTCATTAGAGGGTTTATCAGGTAGGAGACAGACGACCGCACAGAATTACTGTATGGAGGGAGATCACATTAGAGGGTTTATCAGGTAGGAGACAGACGACCGCACAGAACGACTGTATGGAGGGAGATCACATTAGAGGGTTTATCAGGTAGGAGACAGACGACCGCACAGAACGACTGTATGGAGGGAGATCACATTAGAGGGTTTATCAGGTAGGAGACAGACGACCGCACAGAACGACTGTATGGAGGGAGATCACATTAGAGGGTTTATCAGGTAGGAGACAGACGACCGCACAGAAGGACTGTGTGGAGGGAGATCACATTAGAGGGTTTATCAGGTAGGAGACAGACGACCGCACAGAACGACTGTGTGGAGGGAGATCACATTAGAGGGTTTATCAGGTAGGAGACAGACGACCGCACAGAACGACTGTGTGGAGGGAGATCACATTAGAGGGTTTATCAGGTAGGAGACAGACGACCGCACAGAACGACTGTATGGAGGGAGATCGCATTAGAGGGTTTATCAGGTAGGAGACAGACGACCGCACAGAACGACTGTATGGAGGGAGATCGCATTAGAGAGTTTATCAGGTAGGAGACAGACGACCGCACAGAACGACTGTATGGAGGGAGATCGCATTAGAGGGTTTATCAGGTAGGAGACAGACGACCGCACAGAACGACTGTATGGAGGGAGATCGCATTAGAGGGTTTATCAGGTAGGAGACAGACGACCGCACAGAACGACTGTATGGAGGGAGATCGCATTAGAGGGTTTATCAGGTAGGAGACAGACGACCGCACAGAACGACTGTATGGAGGGAGATCGCATTAGAGGGTTTATCAGGTAGGAGACAGACGACCGCACAGAACGACTGTATGGAGGGAGATCGCATTAGAGGGTTTATCAGGTAGGAGACAGACGACCGCACAGAACGACTGTGTGGAGGGAGATCGCATTAGAGGGTTTATCAGGTAGGAGACAGACGACCGCACAGAACGACTGTGTGGAGGGAGATCGCATTAGAGGGTTTATCAGGTAGGAGACAGACGACCGCACAGAACGACTGTGTGGAGGGAGATCACATTAGAGGGTTTATCAGGTAGGAGACAGACGACCGCACAGAACGACTGTGTGGAGGGAGATCACATTAGAGGGTTTATCAGGTAGGAGACAGACGACCGCACAGAACGACTGTGTGGAGGGAGATCACATTAGAGGGTTTATCAGGTAGGAGACAGACGACCGCACAGAACGACTGTGTGGAGGGAGATCACATTAGAGGGTTTATCAGGTAGGAGACAGACGGCCGCACAGAACGACTGTATGGAGGGAGATCACATTAGAGTGTTTGTCAGGTAGGAGACAGACGACCACACAGAACGACTGTATGGAGGGAGATCACATTAGAGGGTTTATCAGGTAGGAGACAGACGACCGCACAGAACGACTGTATGGAGGGAGATCACATTATCTGTCTTGAATACGAAGAAGGTCTGACTGTTAATCACATGAATGGACTTGAATGGGTTTCTCTCTCTCTGTGTAGTGCTGTGCAGGCTGATGTGTTCACTATAGTCTACCAAAAGCTGGACTCCCTGGTAAGTGGCTGTGAAAGATAACTGCATTACTCCCTACCTCTCTTACTCCCTCTCTCCACTGTGTAACTCACTGCTTCTCTCTCTCTCCCTCTGTCTCTGTGTCTCTCTGTGTCTCTCTCTGTCTCTCTCGCTCTCGCTCAGTTGGCGGGGGAGGTGAGGGACACTCTAAACCAAATGGAGGGTAAGATGGAGCAGAGTCTAGCCAATGGCTTGTTCCCTCTCTACCTGAGTCTACAGGCCATCCACAAAGACAAGGCCTTACTACAGAAAAGGTCAGAGGTTACTCCCTTATACTACATACTCAGTAGCAACGAACCCTGTTAGCTGTATGCATGCGAGTCCGCACTCAACTTTCTGCCGTTTTCCCCTTCAATTAACACTATCAACATTTTGCTCAACTGTGGGAATTTTAATTGTAATATACCGAAACAAAAGACACTATCCTAGATGTAGTATGCAAAACGAACTATTCCATTGGCAAGCACAACTCAGGCCCGTACATAGACGGGGGGGTCATAACCAATCGGAGCTGAAGGAGGCCTATATGCAAATAGCGATGGCCAAATACGTATCTGTGCCATTCACTTTGAACTGGACTGTGTTTACAGCATGAGCGGTCGTGAGTTGATGCGCTTGTTTTGAGATCAAAGCGAGAGCTGCATGTAGCCACATGTGCACATGTTGTTCATATCCTTGTTCATATCCTTGTTCATATCCTAGTTAGTGAGTTATTAGCCCAGTTATAGATCATTTGTAGTCAGCAATGGGAGAGTGGTTGCTTCCAACAAGAGCACAAAATGTATGCATTTCTAGCTATATTTGAAAAGCCAGTCAGGTAAAGAGCTTTTTATGTCTTAAAGGGGCAGTGTTGTATTTTAAAACGGTCTTGAATAAGCTAAGTAGCCAATAGGCAGAGCGTAGCATAATTTGTCTCATTCTCTGTAATAATGGTATGGGAATAATAATTCATTTTATTTTGTAAAGTGATTTCTTCAGTCAGCTCCTTGTCTGAGGGATAAGTGGATAAACAGGTTCATGTCAAGCCCTGCATGTTTTCTTCAAAAGTCTCATAGAATGTAGACCTACATTGACCACCACACTGCTACTGTAGGCTGAACGATAGAACAGCTATTTCCATGTTAAAATGTTATGGGATACATTTTTCTCCATAGTTTTTTATGGTAGACCGCCTACATTATGATCAAATAGCCACAGTAGCCCACTTGGCAGTTTTCACAGTAAACACTTGACATTTGCTCAGTGACAACAAAAAAATTGAGTGAACGTTGCTCGGTAGTACAAATTACTCCCTTATACTATATACGCAGTACTACATACTACTAACACACTACTCCCTGATACATACTCAGTACTTCACATTACTACACTATATACACTGAGTGTACAAAACATTAAGAACACCTTCCTAATATTGAGTTGCACCCCCCCTCCCCTTAGAACAGCTTCAGTTCAACGACACATATATATTATTTTCACCCAATGAATGGCACACATACACAATCCATGTCTCAATTGTCCTAAAGACTTAAACATCCAAGACCAAAGATGTAAGTGCCTTTGAACAGGGTATGGTAGCAGGTGCCAGGCGCACCGGTTTGTGTCAAGAACTGCAACACTGCTGGGTTTTTCACGCTCAACAGTTTCCTGTGTGTATCAAGAATGGTCCACCACCCAAAGGACATCCAGCCAACTTGACAAAACTGTGGGAAGCATTGGAGTCAACATGGGCCAGCATCTCTGTGGAATGCTTTTGACACCTTGTAGAGTCCATGCCCCGATGAATTGAGGCTGTTCTGAGGGCAGAAGACGGGGGGGGGGGGGGGGTGAAACTCAATATTCGGAAGGTGTTCCTAATGTTTGGTACACTCAGTGTAGAGCTAAGGCTGTTGCTTTGTTTCAGTGTTAAACTGTTGGAGCTGACTAACTTCCATGAGGGCTTCCGTGAGGCGGTTCCCTATTGGTTGAACAAGGCCTTCAGCACCACTCAGGACAGGGTGGAGAGAGCTGTGCAGGTGGACCAGGTAACATACTGTTATAACATAACACCTAGTGAAGCAATATAATTAAGCAGTAAGGCCCGAGGGGATGTGGTATATGGCCAATATACCACGGCTAAGGGCAGTTCTTAGGCACGACGCATCGCAGAGTGGTATATTGGCCATCACAAACCCATGAGGTGCCTTATTGCTATTATAAACTGGTTACCAACGTAATTAGAGCAGTAAAAATAAATGTTTTGTCATACCTGTGGTATACGGTATGATATACCACTGCTGTCAGCCAGTCAGCATTCAGGGCTCGAACCAGCCAGTTTATAGAATAGATACCAGGTAATATTTACTGTACACCTTGAAGCTAGGTGAGATACTCATCCCGTCCCCCTACCAGGTAATATTTACTGTACACCTTGAAGCTAGGTGAGATACTCATCCCGTCACCCTACCAGGTAATATTTAATGTACACCTTAAAGCTAGGTGAGATACTCATCCCGTCCCCCTACCAGGTAATATTTAATGTACACCTTAAAGCTAGATACTCAACCCGTCCCCCTACCAGGTAATATTTACTGTACACCTTGAAGCTAGGTGAGATACTCATCCTGTCCCCCTACCAGGTAATATTTACTGTACACCTTGAAGCTAGGTGAGATACTCATCCCGTCCCCCTACCAGGTAATATTTAATGTACACCTTAAAGCTAGATACTCATCCCGTCCCCCTACCAGGTAATATTTACTGTACACCTTAAAGCTAGGTGAGATACTCATCCTGTCCTCCTACCAGGTAATATTTACTGTACACCTTGAAGCTAGGTGAGATACTCATCCTGTCCCCCTACCAGGTAATATTTACTGTACACCTTAAAGCTAGATACTCAACCCGTCCCCCTACCAGGTAATATTTACTGTACACCTTGAAGCTAGGTGAGATACTCATCCTGTCCCCCTACCAGGTAACATTTACTGTACACCTTAAAGCTAGGTGAGATACTCATCCTGTCCCCCTACCAGGTAATATTTACTGTACACCTTAAAGCTAGATACTCAACCCGTCCCCCTACCAGGTAATATTTACTGTACACCTTAAAGCTAGGTGAGATACTCATCCCGTCCCCCTACCAGGTAATATTTACTGTACACCTTAAAGCTAGGTGAGATACTCATCCTGTCCCCCTACCAGGTAATATTTACTGTACACCTTGAAGCTAGGTGAGATACTCATCCCGTCCCCCTACCAGGTAATATTTACTGTACACCTTAAAGCTAGGTGAGATACTCAACCCGTCCACCCTCTCTTCCCCCAGCTGCAACCGCTTCAGTCGGGGATGGCGCCCATCAAACACAGCTCATCAGCCGTAGACCTGGTGGCCTGTGTCCAGCCCATCTGTCAGCTGTGGGAGCAGCTCTCCTGGCCAGACCCTGAGGAGGCCTTCATGCTAATGGTCAAACTCACTGAGGTAGTGCATCACAAAAATGCATGATCATGCAGATACGCATAGTATCTCATCATAACCAGACAAGAACGTGCTCTATCATACTTGGGGCTCCCGAGTGGCGCAGTGGTCTAAGACACTGCATCTCAGTGCAAGAGGTGTCACCTGGTCCAAATCCAGGCTGCGTCACATCCGGCTGTGATTTGGAGTCCCATAGGGCAGTGCACAATTGACTCATTGTGTCCCACCAGGCTGGGGTAGGCCGTCATTGTAAATAAGAAGTTGTTCTTAATTGACTTGCCTAGTTAAATAAAGGTATAAAATACACACATTTAATATTGTTGGTATACAAGATTTAGCTCATTTCAATGTGTGTGTGTGTGTGTTCAGGACGTGTGTAAGATCGTGGTGAACTACTGTCGTATCCTGAAGGAGCGGGTCAGAGAGCTGTCTGAGAACACTGACCACAGCAGCGCTGTCAACAAGGTGAAGGAAAGAACACTCCTCCTTCGTATCTCTTCCCCTTTCATTCCCCTCTGCTCAATCTTTCTTCCCTCTTGTCCTTCTCTCTATCTCCTTTTCTCTTAACTACATTCAAGTGAATGAATTGTGTTAATTGCCACCTCTCTGTGTCTCTCAATCTCCCCCCTCCTCTCCTCTCCTCCTCCCCCCTCCCTCCCTCCGCTCCCCTCCCTCCTCCTCTCCTCCAGCTGTGTGTAGTAGTGAATGACTTGGAACACCTGAGGTCGGTGCTGACCCGCCTGCCCCAGCAGCTCAACTGGGCAGGGCTTCGAGAACGCACACGTCACGTGATAGGGGACCCTCAGTTCCACAACGTGCTCCCCTCACAGCTGCAGCATGCACAGGGGGTCCTCAGCAGAGAGATACGCTCCGCCTTAGAGACCGTTGGACGGAAGGTAGGAGGAGAGAGGGCTGGGGAGGGCTTAGATGGAGCGGAGTCAAAAGAGACCCGGACCATATTGAGAAATTGGCCTATAGTCCCCTTCTTCAATATAGAATTTCAAGTCTCTCTGTCTCTCTCTCTGTCTCTGTCTCTCTCTAGCTGAATTCAGACATTGAGACATACGTCCGCAGCATGTCTACTCGACACAGGCTCCCCTCCAAGTCCACTGAAGATGTAAGAAACTGTCATCATTAGCCATTTCCAATTCAGCGATACTGGATTTATAGACATCCATTTCCAATTCAGCGATACTGGATTTATAGACATCCATTTCCAATTCAGCGATACTGGATTTATAGACATCCATTTCCAATTCAGCTGACTGACCAGTACCACATGGCTACTACCACGTGGACAGACTGACTACTGGATTTATAGACATCCATTTCCAATTCAGCGATACTGGATTTATAGACATCCATTTCCAATTCAGCGATACTGGATTTATAGACATCCATTTCCAATTCAGCGATACTGGATTTATAGACATCCATTTCCAATTCAGCGATACTGGATTTATAGACATCCATTTCCAATTCAGCGATACTGGATTTATAGACATCCATTTCCAATTCAGCGATACTGGATTTATAGACATCCATTTCCAATTCAGCGATACTGGATTTATAGACATCCATTTCCAATTCAGCGATACTGGATTTATAGACATCCATTTCCTTTTGTGTTATGATGATTAGGACTCTACGTATTGGGCTCTATGTATTGGGCTATCATGTCACATTACCTAGACTTGACCCTTTATCTCCAGAAATTAGAAAGAAAGCAATAGAGTACCACAGTATGAGTACCACAATAGAGTACCACAGTATGACTACCACAATAGAGTACCACAGTATGAGTCATAATACCCATAAAACCTAGCGGTCAAACAAGGAAATGGTTCCAATCGTTTTTTCCATAGAGGATTTTAGAAACACTTAAAATAAGGGCTGTGTTTAGTGAAGGCTTACCCTGGTGTGATGTTTTGATAACCGTGTAAATCTCAAGCTGACATTTGTCAATACATTCACCTGTATTTACCCCCAAAATGAAATGCTAATTAGCTGCTAATATGGCTATCATACAGAACTATAAATGACATGATGCTCTGGATGAGGGTGACGAATCGAGGCAAAAGTAAGAATCTCTGGATTAACTATCTAATATTAGCTAAATTTAGGAATTAATAAATTGGCTACATTTGTTTAAATTGACAAATCTGTAAACTGTCTTGGGCAAGTTTTAAATGTACACAATACCTGTTAGAAACGGTGTCAGGTAGAACTTGCAGGGTTTTGTAGTTTTGAACGATGTCTACTTTGATGCTAATTATAATTTTAGAATTTAAGTATAAATAGAGCCGACTATATTGATAAAAGTCTCCTTGTCCTAGAGATTTACATGGTTATCAAAACTTCACGCCAGGGTAAGCCTTCACAAAACAAAGCCCTTATTTTAAGGGTTTCTAAAATCCCCTATGGGAAAAACAATTGGAACCATTTCCTTGTTTGACCGCTAGGTTTAATGGGTATTATGACACTTCCACTGTGTGGCTCTATTGTCTGACGGTGCTGGACCATCTGACATAAAAATAAAATGGGAGAGTTTGTTAAAAACTTTTATTTAAAGCTTTTAAAATCCAGGTCATGTGACATGATTGTCGGAAACACAGGCCCTAGTTTACGATGGCTGATGTAAAGCATGTTACTGTACTGCTCTATATGTCCACCATCCCAGGCTGTGGTTCCTCTGATGAAATATCTGGAGAAAGAGCTGCACTACATGAATGAGAACCTGGTGCAGGAGAACTTTAACAGGTGTATACACACACACACACACCCCTGTAATACTCAACACACACACACTCACCTGTGGTTCAACCAGTACTGAGGATGTATTACCCTGTGTTCTTAGAGCAGTGGTTTCCAGCATACCTCTATGTATATCTTAGAGCAGTGGTTTCCAGCATACCTCTATGAATATCTTAGAGCAGTGGTTTCCAGCATACCTCTATGAATATCTTAGAGCAGTGGTTTCCAGCATACCTCTATGAATATCTTAGAACAGTGGTTTCCAGCATACCTCTATGAATATCTTAGAGCAGTGGTTTCCAGCATACCTCTATGAATATCTTAGAGCAGTGGTTTCCAGCATACCTCTATGAATATCTTAGAGCAGTGGTTTCCAGCATACCTCTATGAATATCTTAGAGCAGTGGTTTCCAGCATACCTCTATGAATATCTTAGAGCAGTGGTTTCCAGCATACCTCTATGAATATCTTAGAGCAGTGGTTTCCAGCATACCTCTATGAATATCTTAGAGCAGTGGTTTCCAGCATACCTCTATGAATATCTTAGAGCAGTGGTTTCCAGCATACCTCTATGAATATCTTAGAGCAGTGGTTTCCAGCATACCTCTATGAATATCTTAGAGCAGTGGTTTCCAGCATACCTCTATGAACATCTTAGAGCAGTGGTTTCCAGCATACCTCTATGAATATCTTAGAGCAGTGATTTCCAGCATACCTCTATGAATATCTTAGAGCAGTGGTTTCCAGCATACCTCTATGAATATCTTAGAGCAGTGGTTTCCAGCATACCTCTATGAATATCTTAGAGCAGTGGTTTCCAGCATACCTCTATGAATATCTTAGAGCAGTGATTTCCAGCATACCTCTATGAATATCTTAGAGCAGTGATTTCCAGCATACCTCTATGAATATCTTAGAGCAGTGATTTCCAGCATACCTCTATGAATATCTTAGAGCAGTGGTTTCCAGCATACCTCTATGAATATCTTAGAGCAGTGGTTTCCAGCATACCTCTATGAATATCTTAGAGCAGTGATTTCCAGCATACCTCTATGAATATCTTAGAGCAGTGATTTCCAGCATACCTCTATGAATATCTTAGAGCAGTGATTTCCAGCATACCTCTATGAATATCTTAGAGCAGTGATTTGCAGCATACCTCTATGAATATCTTAGAGCAGTGGTTTCCAGCATACCTCTATGAATATCTTAGAGCAGTGGTTTCCAGCATACCTCTATGAATATCTTAGAGCAGTGGTTTCCAGCATACCTCTATGAATATCTTAGAGCAGTGGTTTCCAGCATACCTCTATGAATATCTTAGAGCAGTGGTTTCCAGCATACCTCTATGAATATCTTAGAGCAGTGATTTCCAAGCCTTTGAAATATTTTCTTCATCTCCCTCTTCCTTCCTTCCCTAGTCTTTTGACTCCGTTGTGGACTAACTCCATAAGAACCTTATACCAGGTGGCTACACAGCAGAAACAAGAGGGAGGACTCATGGTGTTCTGTCAACGACTGCAGTACACACTCCAGGTTAGTAATGTACTGCAGTACACACTCCAGGTTAGTAATGTACTGCAGTACACACTCCAGGTTAGTATAGTACTGCAGTACACACTCCAGGTTAGTAATGTACTGTAGTACACACTCCAGGTTAGTAATGTACTGCAGTACACACTCCAGGTTAGTAATGTACTGCAGTACACACTCCAGGTTAGTATAGTACTGCAGTACACACTCCAGGTTAGTAATGTACTGCAGTACACACTCCAGGTTAGTAATGTACTGCAGTACACACTCCAGGTTAGTAATGTACTGCAGTACACACTCCAGGTTAGTATAGTACTGCAGTACACACTCCAGGTTAGTAATGTACTGCAGTACACACTCCAGGTTAGTAATGTACTGCAGTACACACTCCAGGTTAGTAATGTACTGCAGTACACACTCCAGGTTAGTAATGTACTGCAGCACATACTCCAGGTTAGTAATGTACTGCAGTACACACTCCAGGTTAGTAATGTACTGCAGTACACACTCCAGGTTAGTAATGTACTGCAGTACACACTCCAGGTTAGTAATGTACTGCAGTACACACTCCAGGTTAGTAATGTACTGCAGTACACACTCCAGGTTAGTAATGTACTGCAGTACACACTCCAGGTTAGTAATGTACTGCAGTACACACTCCAGGTTAGTAATGTACTGCAGTACACACTCCAGGTTAGTAATGTACTGCAGTACACACTCCAGGTTAGTAATCAATCAATCAATCAATCAATTTTATTTTATATAGCCCTTCGTACATCAGCTAATATCTCGAAGTGCTGTACAGACACCCAGCCTAAAACCCCAAACAGCTAGTAATGCAGGTGTAGAAGCACGGTGGCTAGGAAAAACTCCCTAGAAAGGCCAAAACCTAGGAAGAAACCTAGAGAGGAACCAGGCTATGAGGGGTGGCCAGTCCTCTTCTGGCTGTGCCGGGTGGAGATTATAACAGAACTATGCCAAGATTTTCAAAATTTCCATAAATGACAAGCATGGTCAAATAATAATCAGGAATAAATCTCAGTTGGCTTTTCATAGCCGATCATTAAGAGTTGAAAACAGCAGGTCTGGGACAGGTAGGGGTTCCATAACCGCAGGCAGAACAGTTGAAACTGGAATAGCAGCAAGGCCAGGCGGACTGGGGACAGCAAGGAGTCACCACGGCCGGTAGTCCCGACGTATGGTCCTAGGGCTCAGGTCCTCCGAGAGAAAGAAAGAGAGAAGGAGAAAATTAGAGAGAGCCAAGATTTTCAAAATGTTCATAAATGACAAGCATGGTCAAATAATAATCAGGAATAAATCTCAGTTGGCTTTTCATAGCCGATCATTAAGAGTTGAAAACAGCAGGTCTGGGACAGGTAGGGGTTCCGTAACCACAGGCAGAACAGTTGAAACTGGAATAGCAGCAAGGCCAGGCGGACTGGGGACAGCAAGGTGTCATCATGCCCGGTAGTCCTGACGTATGGTCCTAGGGCTCAGGTTCTCAGAGAGGAAGAGAGAACGAGAGAATTAGAGAGAGCATACTTAAATTCACACAGGACACTGGATAAGACAGGAGAAGTACTCCAGGTAACCAACTGACCCTAGCCCCCCGACACAAACTACTGCAGCATAAATACTGGAGGCTGAGACAGGAGCGGTCAGGAGACACTGTGGCCCCATCCGAAGAAACCCCCGGACAGGGCCAAATAGGAAGGATATAACCCCACCCACTTTGCCAAAGCACAGCCCCCGCACCACTAGAGGGAAATCCTCAACCACCAACTTACAATCCTGAGACAAGGCCGAGTATAGCCCACAAAGGTCTCCACCACAGCACAAACCAAGGGGGGGCGCCAACCCAGACAGGAAGATCACGTCAGTAACTCAACCCACTCAAGTGACGCACCCCTCCTAGGGACGGCATGAAAGAGCACCAGCAAGCCAGTGACTCAGCCCCTGTAACAGGGTTAGAGGCAGAGAATCCCAGTGGAGAGAGGGGAACCGGCCTGGCAGAGACAGCAAGGGCGGTTCGTTGCTCCAGAGCCTTTCCGTTCACCTTCACACTCCTGGGCCAGGCTACACTCAATCATATGACCTACTGAAGAGATAAGTCTTCAGTAAAGACTTAAAGGTTGAGACCGAGTCTGCGTCTCTCACATGGGTAGGCAGACTGTTCCATAAAAATGGAGATCTATAGGAGAAAGCCCTGCCTCCCGCTGTTTGCTTAGAAATTCTAGGGACAATTAGGAGGCCTGCGTCTTGTGACCGTAGCGTACGTATTGGTATGTACGGCAGGACCAACTCGGAAAGATAGGTAGGAGCAAGCCCATGTAACGCTTTATAGGTTAACAGTAAAACCTTGAAATCAGCCCTTGCCTTAACAGGAAGCCAGTGTAGGGAAGCTAGCACTGGAGTAATATGATCAAATTTCTTGGTTCTAGTCAGGATTCTAGCAGCCGTATTTAGCACTAACTGAAGTTTATTTAGTGCTTTATCCGGGTAGCCGGAAAGTAGAGCATTGCAGTAGTCTAACCTAGAAGTAACAAATGCATGGATTAATTTTTCTGCATCATTTTTGGACAGAAAATTTCTGATTTTTGCAATGTTACATAGATGGAAAAAAGCTGTCCTTGAAACAGTCTTGATATGTTCGTCAAAAGAGAGATCAGGGTCAAGAGTAACGCCGAGGTCCTTCACAGTTTTATTTGAGACGACTTTACAACCATCAAGATGAATTGTCAGATTTAACAGAAGATCTCTTTGTTTCTTGGGACCTAGAACAAGCATCTCTGTTTTGTCCGAGTTTAAAAGTAGAAAGTTTTCAGCCATCCACTTCCTTATGTCTGAAACACAGGCTTCTAGCGAGGGCAATTTTGGGGCTTCACCATGTTTCATTGAAATGTACAGCTGTGTCATCCGCATAGCAGTGAAAGTTAACATTATGTTTTCGAATAACATCCCCAAGAGGTAAAATATATAGTGAAAACAATAGTGGTCCTAAAACAGAACCTTGAGGAACACCGAAATGTACAGTTGATTTGTCAGAGGACAGACCATTCACAGAGACAAACTGATATCTTTCCGACAGGTAAGATCTAAACCAGGCCAGAACTTGTCCGTGTAGACCAATTTGGGTTTCCAGTCTCTCCAAAAGAATGTGGTGATCGATGGTGTCAAAGGCAGCACTAAGGTCTAGTAGCACGAGGACAGATGCAGAGCCTCGGTCTGACGCCATTAAAAGGTCATTTACCACCTTCACAAGTGCAGTCTCAGTGCTATGATGGGGTCTAAAACCAGACTGAAGCATTTCGTATACATTATTTGTCTTCAGAAAGGCAGTGAGTTGCTGCGCAACAGCTTTTTCTAAAATCTTTGAGAGGAATGGAAGATTCGATATAGGCCGATAGTTTTTTATATTTTCCGGGTCAAGGTTTGGCTTTTTCAAGAGAGGCTTTATCACTGCCACTTTTAGTGAGTTTGGTACACATCCGGTGGATAGAGAGCTGTTTATTATGTTCAACATAGGAGGGCCAAGCACAGGAAGCAGCTCCTTCAGCAGTTTAGTAGGAATAGGATCCAGTATGCAGCTTGAAGGTTTAGAGGCCATGATTATTTTCATCATTGTGTCAAGAGATATAGTACTAAAACACTTAAGTGTCTCTCCCGATCCCAGGCCCTCGCAGAGCTGTGCAGATCCAGGACAGCTAAGCCCTGGAGGAATACGCAGATTCAAAGAGGAGTCCGTAATTTGCTTTCTAATGGTCATGATCTTTTCCTCAAAGAAGTTCATGAATTTATTACTGCTGAAGTGAAAGCCATCCTCTCTTGGGGAATGCTGCTTTTTAGTTAGTTTCGCAACAGTATCAAAAAGAAATTTTGGATTGTTCTTATTTTCCTCGATTAAGTTGGAAAAGTAGGATGAGCGAGCAGCAGTGAGGGCTCTTCGGTACTGCACGGTACTGTCTTTCCAAGCTAGTCGGAAGACTTCCAGTTTGGTGTGGCGCCATTTCCGTTCCAATTTCCTGGAAGCTTGCTTCAAAGCTCGGGTATTTTCTGTATACCAGGGAGCTAGTTTCTTATGACAAATGTTTTTCGTTTTTAGGGGTGCAACTGCATCTAGGGTATTGCGCAAGGTTAAATTGAGTTCCTCAGTTAGGTGGTTAACTGATTTTTGTCCTCTGACGTCCTTGGGTAGGCAGAAGGAGTCTGGAAGGGCATCAAGGAATTTTTGTGTTGTCTGAGAATTTATAGCACGACTTTTGATGCTCCTTGGTTGGGGTCTGAGCAGATTATTTGTTGCGATTGCAAACGTAATAAAATGGTGGTCCGATAGTCCAGGATTATGTGGAAAAACATTAAGATCTACAACATTTATTCCATGGGACAAAACTAGGTCCAGAGTATGACTGTGGCAGTGAGTAGGTCCAGAGACATGTTGGACAAAACCCACTGAGTCGATAATGGCTCCGAAAGACTTTTGGAGTGGGTCTGTGGACTTCTCCATGTGAATATTAAAATCACCAAAAATTAGAATATGATCTGCTATGACTACAAGGTCTGATAGGAATTCAGGAAACTCAGAGAGGAACGCTGTATATGGCCCAGGAGGCCTGTAAACAGTAGCTATAAAAAGTGATTGAGTAGGCTGCATAGATTTCATGACTAGAAGCTCAAAAGACGAAAACGCCATTTTTTTTTTTGTAAATTGAAATTTGCTATCGTAAATGTTAGCAACACCTCCGCCTTTGCGGGATGCACGGGGGATATGGTCACTGCAGTACACACTCCAGGTTAGTAATGTACTGCAGTACACACTCCAGGTTAGTAATGTACTGCAGTACACACTCCAGGTTAGTAATGTACTGCAGTACACACTCCAGGTTAATACTTTTCTTAAGTACACACTTCAGGACAATTCTGACTGTGTTGCAGTGTCTTGAGCAGTGTTTTTATGCTGAGGGGAACGGACTGCCACTGGAGACCCTACACACAGACGACTACAAAGTGAGTTCATGTTGGTTACATTGCACAGTATATTGTTAGAACTTGGTTCTATAAGGGCATGTAGAAGAGGGTGACCTTGTGTTATGAACGCTGTACAATAACCCTCTCTCTTTCTGCGCTCACCTCAATTCATTCAGACTCTGAAATCTCACTTGACACACAACTCTCTCAACTGCCAGCAGCTCATAGAGAAATTCCTGGATATGAAAGTATGGGAACAGGTAAGAGTGTATGTATAGCAGCGAAAAACCATAGCTATACAGAATACATTGGATTGAATCTGCATTTGTGTAACAGAAAGTTTACAGTGGAGAAAAGTACGGCGCGGTCACACTCATAGCATCCTACAGGAGGTCTGATCATAGACTTAGAGTGGAAGTGTTGAATGCAGCTAATCTCCTACCCATGGACTCCAACGGTCAGTGGTTTCCTCTCCTCGTCTCTTTTACATCGATATAGATCAAGGGAAAGTACAAGACAGGTCTTCTTAAAGATCAGATATCTCTGGTGTCTCTCTCCCTCCTCTCCAGGTTCCAGTGATCCGTTTGTCCAGTTGTGTCTGGAGCCTCGTCATGTGTTCCCTGAGGTGGAGCCTCGCACCACCCAGATCAAGAACTGTGACCTCAACCCCCTTTTCGACGAGGCCTTCGAGTTGTAAGCCCTAGCTCCAACTGCTGCCCCCTCCGTTGCTACATTGGTGGCAGACGGATAATCCAAGTCTCTCAGATCTTTGTTGAAAACATGTTAAGAGTTACAACCACCTTTTCCGCTTCAGCCTTGTCTCCTACTATTTCCTACCCTCAGGAACTATACAGGTAATCAATCTCTCCCACATCCCCCTCTTCTCCATGTACCCCCTGCCTCCCTCCGTCAGTATGGTGTCAGTGGAGCAGTGCCAGGCTGTGGGGGCGTGTCTGGTGGTGACAGTGTTGGACTATGACACCCTGAGAACAGACGACTTCGAGGGGGAGGCCTTCCTGGCTCTGAAGGCAGTGCCGGGGGTCGGAGGGGGGCCAGGGTACCAGCCAGACCCTTCCCCGGCCCAGATACGCCTGCCGCTCATGCACCCCAAACCAAACGGTATGATCTGGAATTAAGTTGTGTGAAAATGAACACGTACTTGTGCATGATACTGAAGCGTGCTCGTTTTGTCCAGATGACAGTATTCTGAAGCTGTTGGAGTCGAGGAGAGGAGAGAGGGAGGCCCAGGCGTTTGTGAAGAAACGCAGACAGAGAGAGAAACAGTCACAGGAGGAGAAACAATGAGAATAATAACAAAAATAGACGTGTATTTTATTGTTCTATACCAAAACAGACTCAATTAAACACTGTTGGTGGATGCAGTAAAGGGATGGACTGTGTGCCAGGTGTGTGTCTGTGTATAGTGCCGGTGTTCTTCACAGTGATCATGTCTTTTCACCGGATAGCAACACAAGCACACACACCCCTGCTGTGTCCAAAGCAGAGGTGGTACCTGATAGCTGGTGTGGTCAGTGCATGGGGCAATTATGACATACAAAAACAATGTATATTTGACACCCATTTGAAATACTGTGAAATATTAAAATGCTTACAAATGTAAATTATGCCCTCCCCCCCAAAATGATACCTTGATTTATATATATTTTTTAAAGGCTGGTTGTTTGACAGAAACTAAATGGCATTTGAGTTTACATGAAGCGCCTTAAATGAATGTTATTAAATGAACTAATATACATCATTTCAAAGACTACACAATTGACTCGTATATTTTTCAAGATTGTGTTGTTAACATGCCCCCATCTTTCCAGTTAAAGAATAATATTACAGACAGCAAACCTGAGAGTCAGTCACATACAGAAACTATTCGTAACACACACAGACTGCTGCATCCAAATAGTCTAAACAGGGCTGTCATTTCTGTATAGACTTCCACCGTATTCCCTTCCTGTAGTTTCAGATCAGTGCGAAGGGAGAATAAGCCTGTTTAAACTATTGAGATGCTTGCCTATTCCTCCTCTGACTAGAAGTCTCGTTAGCAAAACGATAACCACTGCCTTCACTTCTCTAGAAAAAGCATGAAAATTCTATGAAAAATAGAAAATGTTTTTATTTTAACTGTAAAAACGAAGGAGTTGTACTCCCAGCAGTCTTCAACGGTGGTCCCTAACACCTCGATCACACTGACAGCGTACTTGTGGGAAATAGTACGCAGCATCATCTGGATATGTGCACAACAAAAGTTCAACATTCACCTTCTGCTACCATTTCTGTCAAGCCATCTATCTATGCATACAGTTTGACTCATACAATGGATAAATTAAGTGTACGCTCCACACCGAACGCACTGCAACGCAATTCTGCAAGGCAAACGCAGCGTTACAATAAATGTACTTCTGGAGTGCCAAAGCGTAATGACGCTGTCGGTGTGATCGAGGCATTAGGCCGTAACATCATGGAACAGAGGTCAAGCGTGCCCTAAACTGACTCTGAGTCAGTTGTGTGGTTTAGTTCGTAATGGTGAAAGTCAGGTCTGTAGTGAGGAGAGCTGATCCCGAATCATTTCTTATGCACAGGCAGTGTTCGAGTAAAACATTTCTGATCTTGAATCATTTGCCTATAGGGACAGCAGGCTGGTCTCTGGGTGAGGATATCTGATCTAGGATCAGAGGTAAGAAACAACAGAGTATCTACCTATACTCCATAGCGTTAGAACAACTGGTTTGGATCTGGTCTAAAGTCAGTCACTTAGTTTTAGGGTCAACTGGGCTGTTTTGAGTAAGTGACTAGGGCTGGTCTGAGATCAGTGTTGGGGGATCCGCTGAGCTGTAGCTAGTTGAGGAGTTAGGTCAGGATAACTGATCCAGGGTCTGTTCTGGGCAAAGGGGGCACTCTGCAGAGCAGCTGTCACACTGCAGACCGTGTCTACAGGGCTGAGAGACTGAGCCCTGCCCTCCACACATCACACAACACTGCCTCTGCTTTCTATACACCACCTGGATGGTGGGGTGAGAGAGAGGAGAAAAAAAGAGAGGAGAAAAGGAGAGGGGGGGGGGGGAGAAAGAGAGAAGAAAAAGAGAGAGAGACAAAAAGACAGAGAGAAAGAAAGAAAGAGAAAAGCCTGCTAGTTACTTGGGGAATGTTTCACATCAACAAGCATGGCTCTGGGTGTATGTGAGCGTATCCCCTACCTGCTCCACGGTGTGTAGACATGTACAGAGCTGGGCCTGCAGACTGACCACACACTCTACAGGCAGTCTGTGGACCAGCTGTAGCTGGTGCAGGGCCAGGTGGGGGTTGTCACCTGTCCTCATGCCGTCCAGCGCCTCCTGGAGGAAGGAGGTCTGTCTCTGCGCCTCCTCCTCATCCTGCCTGGCATGCTCCGCTTGTAAAGCTAACCGACCGGCCGAGCCACGAGACTCCTCCGCATCCGACTTCAACGACGCCCACGCCTGGAGTGAGAGAGTGATGTAGAGAGAGAGGGTGATGGGAGAAACATGAGAAAAGAAGGAGAGAGCGACAGAGCGATTAAAGGGGAAGGAAGAGGGACATTTCTTAAGACTGACCCTTTTTATGGTTTATTGGTGTACAATAACACACACACACACACACACACACACACACACACACACACACACACACACACACACACACACACACACACACACACACACACACACACACACACACACACACACACACACACACACACACACACACACACACACACACACACACACCTCGTACCTGTGTTGTATGTCTCCAGGTGTGGTCCCAGTGTTTCAGTAGTCTGTTAGCATCGTCTAGTTCCTGTCGGACCCGGGCTGTCTCCATGCTCTGGCCCATGGAGGGTAGCAGGGCCGGCGGTGTACCGGGAGAACCCTGGCCTGACGGGTGCTCCCAGATACTACTGCTCATACCATTCAGACCTGCAATACAGAAGACACATGAGAAATATTTATTAAGTTGAGGTGTCTCTAGAAAGTACGGGGAAATGTTGGGGCACATTTTTAAATCTCCTCTAATCTAACAGACAAATACATGATCTAAAAATATGTTCTCAAACCTAGAGAGCTATGAGATGGCCCCAAGAAGCTGCTTTCTGATTGGCCGGGCTGCGACAGATGAGCGGAGAAGAATGGTGACTGGTGGGCTCTGATTGGTGGCGAGGGCGAAGGTGAGCTGAAAGGGGCGGAGCTGCAGAGGGATCCTGGGATGTTGACAGGAGCCGAACTCTGGAGCTGGTTCCCTCCTGCAAAATCAATCAATAATTTAATCAATCAAACATTACAATCACCTCAGGTAGGTGTGTGTATCTGGGCTCCATACCCACCTAGCATGGCTCGGGGCAGAGCTGAGCTGCCGTCCAGGCTTCTCTCCAGGGCAGACATCCCAAAGACATTCAGGTCCAGGTCATCCAGAGCTGACTCTATACATCACATCAACAAAAACAAAACGTTACTTACTCAGATCTGTCCCACACAAGGGCATCCATTTTGGTCACATGTGCTTCCAGATATTTTTCTGTGCGACCTGACATTTTATTTTAGGAGCACCAGTGTCGACCAGGAAGAGAGATCTCCCAGATAGTAATAGTTTTCACTGGGCCGTTGTTTCTGAGTGCCCTGGAGAAAAAAATCGTACATGTAAAGAATATTAAAGAAGGCATCGGTGATGTTTGTATTTCTTGTAACTTTATGAAGACGTGACGGCATGGGAATCCCTCTGTCTACCACTTAGTGTAGCCAGTCATTTCTAAAGGCCTTCCCAGAAAACTTCTAATTTGGAAAGTTAACTGCAAAGTTGGCTTACCTGGCAGAATGATATGATATCGTGATGATTTGTTTCAATCGGGTGGTCTTTTGTTTTGCTAACTCTGCTATTGTACATGCAGTACAGAAACACTGCCAGCCAAACTCCAGGCTCTTGATGTGGGCAATCGACATTAAAGGGCAACTATACCCTCCTAAATATTTATATATTTTTCCTCCCCAGACCTCAAAAGTGGTCTCCTAATGTGGTTTAAACATTGTTGTGGACTTTGAACATCCAATTCTGTTGTTTTTCTATTTTAAAAAAAAAGTGTGATTTTGAGAGTGATAACCAGAAAACAATGGGGATATCCAAGACCCGGATAGATTTGTGTGGATTTTGGTGTTATGGCGAATAAATGTATTTTAGCTGGTAAAATTCTGAGTGGCTGGTAGATTTTTTTTATCTACCTGCCAGTGGACCAAATAGTTTGTTTGTAGGCCCTGTTCAAAAACCATGTCGGAGGTCAGTTCCAAAACCATTCACTGGCATCAGTCTTCTTACCTCATTAGCTAGCTAACTAACATCCTGGTTACTTTACCAGTATATCTACACATCTGGGGGAACAGAAAGGAAAAAGGATAGCTTCTTTAGAAGATCAATGATCATAGCAATGAATGAATGACTGAGCCCTTGCATGTCACTCAACTTGACGCTCTTAAAGAGACAGTGTAGAATTTCCAATGTAATGCATCTCAATAGATAATGATTTACACAATGTAGAAACTTATTCTACAAATCACTTTGCAATTTCAATGGCAGATTTTCGTATCAACATTTAGCTTTTTATAATAAACAATTGTCTTTACAGGTTTAAATATTAGTTTCTAAGGCTCAACATGTGCCTCAAAAGTAGCTAGAATTAATTTTGGCCTCATACGCAATATCTCAATCACTTACAAAAATATATATTCTTGTGCTCCTAGATTTTATGTTGTGCTCCTAACTATTTTTAAGATGGAAGCACCAGTGCTACCAATTAAAAACTTTAAATTTAGAGCCCTGGTCCCATGGCAATCAAGTGATCCACTGTCAATATTCTGTCAATTACCTATGTAATTGCCCCTCAGGGATAAATAGTTTTTTTATTGAATGGAATGTTAGGAAGTAAACTACAATAGTTAGCTACTTGTACAGTGACCAGCTCCTCTGACTTCAAGAGTAATAAGAGTTGAAAGAGTCTTCTGTGCCTACGTGACTGACTCACCAACTACAGACTCGACGGTGTCGCTGGTGGGGTAGAAGGGCAGTGCGTTGGCATTCATGCCTGAGGAAAGGCCTGGTGCTGGGGCTCCGTGGTGGAGGTGGTGGCCCTGGTGGAGGGGTCCTGGAGGGGCTGGGCTGGGAGGGGTGGCTGCCAGGCTGGAGGGAACACTGGAGGACAGACTCAGAGGACTACCCACTGGGAGAAACACCAGCAGGTCCTAGAGAGAGTAGAGAGAAAGAGATAGAGACAGATTAGAGAAGGGTGGTGATACAATCATTATGCAGACTAACAGTGGGTTGGTTATAGTTATAGTATAACTATAGTATAGTTAGTTATAGTATAGTTAGTTATAGTACAGTTATAGTATAGTTATAGTATAGTTATAGTATAGTTAGTTATAGTATCGTTGGTTGTAGTATAGTTATAGTAGTTAGTTATAGTTAGTTACAGTATAGTTAGTTATAGTACAGTTATAGTTAGTTATAGTATAGTTAGTTACGGCATAGTTATATTATAGTTAGTTATAGTACAGTTAGTATAGTTATAGTAGTTAGTTATAGTATAGTTACGGTATAGTTAGTTATAGTATAGTTAGTTACAGTATAGTTACGGTATAGTTAGTTATAGTATAGTTAGTTACAGTATAGTTACGGTATAGTTCGTTATAGTATAGTTAGTTATAATATAGTTAGTTACAGTAGTTACGGTATAGTTAGTTATAGTACAGTTATAGTTAGTTATAGTATAGTTACAGTATAGTTAGGTATAGTACAGTTATAGTAGTTAGCTATAGTATAGTTAGTTACAGTATAGTTACAGTATAGTTCGCTATAGTATAGTTAGTTATAGTACAGCCATAGTTAGTTATAGTATAGCTATAGTATAGTCAGTTATAGTATAGTTATAGTATAGATATAGTATAGTTGTAGTGAGTTATAGTATAGTTAGTTACAGTATAGTTACGGTATAGTTAGTTATAGTATAGTTGGTTATAGTAGTTATAGTTAGGTATAGTATGTTACAGTATAGTTACGGTATAGTTAGTTATAGTATAGTTATGGCATAGTTATATTATAGTTATAGTATAGTTAGTTATAGTACAGTTATAGTAGTTAGTTATAGTATAGTTACAGTATAGTTAGTTACGGTATTGTTCGTTATAGTATAGTTCGTTATAGTACAGGTATAGTCAGTTATAGTAGTTATAGTATAGTTAGTTATAGTATTGTTATAGTAGTCCGTTATAGTTAGTTACGGTATAGTTAGTTACAGTATAGTTATAGTATAGTTACGGTATAGTTATAGTATAGTTAGTTATAGTACAGTTATAGTAGTTAGTTATAGTATAGTTAGTTACAGTATAGTTAGTTACGGTATTGTTCGTTATAGTACAGTTATTTATAGTACAGGTATAGTTAGTTATAGTACAGTTATAGTATAGTTAGTTATAGTATTGTTATAGTAGTCCGTTATAGTTAGTTACAGTATAGTTACGGTATAGTTAGTTATAGTATAGTTAGTTACAGTATAGTTAGTTACAGTATAGTTACGGTATAGTTATAGTACAGTTATAGTAGTTAGTTATAGTACAGTTATAGTATAGTTATAGTAGTTAGTTACAGTATAGTTACGGTATAGTTCGTTATAGTATAGTTAGTTATAGTACAGGTATAGTTAGTTATAGTATAGTTAGTTACAGTATAGTTAGTTATAGTACAGTTATAGTATAGTTATAGTAGTTAGTTATAGTATAGTTACGGTAGAGTATAGTTACGGTATAGTTACATTATAGTATAGTTAGTTATAGTAGTTAGTTATAGTACAGTTATAGTATAGTTATAGTAGTTACAGTATAGTTCATTATAGTATAGTTAGTTATAGTACAGTTATAGTTAGTTACAGTATAGTTATATTATAGTATAGTTAGGTATAGTAGTTAGTTAGTTACAGCAGTTAGTTATAGTATAGTTATGGTAATTAGTTAGTTATAGTATAGTTAGAGTATACTGAGTTATATAGTTATAGAAGTGAGTTATAGTAGTTAGTTATAGAATAGTTAGTTAAAGTATAGTAGTTATAGTATAGTTAGTTAGTGTAACATTGTTAGAGTACAGTTGTAGTATAGTTAGTTCTAGTAAGTTCTAGTATAGTTAGTTATAGAATAGTTAGCTAGTTATAGTTACAGTATATTTACAGTATAGTAGTTATAGTATAGTAATAGTATAGTTAGTTATAGTCAGTTATAGTCAGTTATAGTATAGTAATAGTTCAAGTATAGTAATAGTTCTAGTAGAGTTCTAGTATAGTTAGCTATAGGATAGTTAGTTATAGAATAGTTAGCTAGTTATAGTTACAGTATAGTTATAGTATAGTAATAGTTATAGTTGCACATTTTGGGGAATATTCAGAGGTGGAAACTTTCCATGGGAATTAATGGAAATTAAACGGAAATATGCAAATTAATATTAATACCATTAAAATTAAGATGTTTTTTGCATTGAATATATTTACCATATCAAATGGAGACAGAAACATAAACATTTTACCTCATCATAAGTAGACATAATTGCAAATGATCAAATCCTTCCAATAGAAATTCATTTTAAAATGTAGTTACGAATTGAACTTTAATTAAATTAGTTGACTCTTCACATGGGATGATTTCACTGAACAACATAAGGAAATATTGAATGATCCTTCGCATCTCCCAAAAACGTTTTCAACATACAGTGGGGAGAACTAGTATTTGATACACTGCCGATTTTGCAGGTTTTCCTACTTACAAAGCATGTAGAGGTCTGTAATTTTTATCATAGGTACACTTCAACTATGAGAGACGGAATCTAAAACAAAAATCCAGAAAATCACATTGTATGATTTTTAAGTAATTAATTTGCATTTTATTGCATGACATAAGTATTTGATACATCAGAAAAGCAGAACTTAATATTTGGTACAGAAACCTTTGTTTGCAATTACAGAGATCATACGTTTCCTGTAGTTCTTGACTAGGTTTGCACACACTGCAGCAGGGATTTTGGCCCACTCCTCCCTACAGATCTTCTCCAGATCCTTCAGGTTTCGGGGCTGTCGCTGGGCAATACGGACTTTCAGCTCCCTCCAAAGATTTTCTATTGGGTTCAGGTCTGGAGACTGGCTAGGCCACTCCAGGACCTTGAGATGCTTCTTACGGAGCCACTCCTTAGTTGCCATGGCTGTGTGCTTCGTGTCGTTGTCATGCTGGAAGATCCAGCCACGACCCATCTTCAATGCTCTTACTGAGGGAAGGAGGTTGTTGGCCAAGATCTCGCGATACATGGCCCCATCCATCCTCCCCTCAATACGGTGCAGTCGTCCTGTCCCCTTTGCAGAAAAGCATCCCCAAAGAATGATGTTTCCACCTCCATGCTTCACGGTTGGGATGGTGTTCTTGGGGTTGTACTCATACTTCTTCTTCCTCCAAACACGGCGAGTGGAGTTAGACCAAAAAGCTCTATTTTTGTCTCATCAGACCACATGACCTTCTCCCATTCCTCCTCTGGATCATCCAGATGGTCATTGGCAAACTTCAGACAGGCCTGGACATGCACTGGCTTAAGCAGGGGGACCTTGCGTGCGCTGCAGGATTTTAATCCATGACGGCGTAGTGTGTTACTAATGGTTTTCTTTGAGACTGTGGTCCCAGCTCTCTTCAGGTCATTGACCAGGTCCTGCCGTGTAGTTCTGGGCTGATCCCTCACCTTCCTCATGATCATTGATGCCCCACGAGGTGAAATCTTGCATGGAGCCCCAGACCGAGGGTGATTGACCGTCATCTTGAACTTCTTCCATTTTCTAATAATTGCGCCAACAGTTGTTTCCTTCTCACCAAGCTGCTTGCCTATTGTCCTGTAGCCCATCCCAGCCTTGTGCAGGTCTACAATTTTATCCCTGATGTCCTTACACAGCTCTCTGGTCTTGGCCATTGTGGAGAGGTTGGAATCTGTTTGATTGAGTGTGTGGACAGGTGTCTTTTATACAGGTAACGAGTTCAAACAGGTGCAGTTAATACAGGTAATGAGTGGAGAACAGGAGGGCTTCTTAAAGAAAAACTAACAGGTCTGTGAGAGCCGGAATTCTTACTGGTTGGTAGGTGATCAAATACTTATGTCATGCAATAAAATGCAAATTAATTATTTAAAAATCATACAATGTGAGTTTCTGGATTTTTGTTTTAGATTCCGTCTCTCACAGTTGAAGTGTACCTATGATAAAAATTACAGACCTCTACATGCTTTGTAAGTAGGAAAACCTGCAAAATCGGCAGTGTATCAAATACTTGTTCTCCCCACTGTACATCTGTAAAATGATAGTCTAGAAACTAAAGCTTTGGTTGTCTTCCTCTCAGGCTTCCATGTCTTCTCCCTGGACCTCCTCAATGGCCATCTCTTGAACATCAGACTCTGAGCCCTCTTCACTGTCACTTTCCAACCTTGTTGAGGGTGGCTCGTTGTCAGGCTCAAAAAGCCTAAAATTTGCCCGGATGTCCACCAATTGTTCAACCCTTGTAGTGGTCAGCCTGTTGCGTGCTTTGGTGTGTGTCTTCCCAAACAAGGACCAGTTGCGCTCTGAGGCGACTGATGTTGGTGGGATTTGGAGGATGATGGAGGCAACAGGGGAAAGAGCCTCAGATCCACAAAGTCCCTTCCACCAGGTGGCTGATGAGATATGTTGGCACAACTGCCATATTGCATCTCCATCCCAAAGCCCTTGCTTGGAAGTGTACTTCGCCAGCCTGCCAAGAACCTTGCCCTCATCCAGGCCAAAGTGGCGAGACACGGTAGTGATGACACCATAGGCCTTGTTGATCTCTGCACCAGACAGGATGGATTGCCAGCATACTTGGAGTCCAACATGTACACTGCAGTGTGTGTGGGCTTCAGGCAGAAGTCTTCACGCTTTTTGATGTATTTCAGAACTGCAGTTTCCTCTGCTTGGAGCAACAGTGAAGTGGGCAGGGCAGTATGGATGTCTTCTCTTACATCTTTAAGCAGAGTCTGAACATCAGACAGGATGGCATTGTCTCCTTCAATCCGTGCAATGGCTACTACTATAGGTTTCAGGAGTTTCAGGCTGCTTACCACTCTCTCCCAAAATACATCATCCATATCACGCCCTGGCCTTAGTATTCTTTGTTTTCTTTATTATTTTAGTTAGGTCAGGGTGTGACATGGGGTATGTTTGTGTTTTGGGTGTTTATTATGGTAAAGGGGGTGTTGGTTTTAGTGTATGGGTTTGTGTTGAGTGTATGTGTCTAGGATTGTCTATGGTTGAGTGTAGGTGTTTAGGAAAGTCTATGGTTACCTGATTTGGTTCTCAATCAGAGACAGCTGGTTATTGTTGTCTCTGATTGGGAGCCATATTTAAGGTAGCCATAGGCTTTAGGTGTTTGTGGGTAATTGTCTATGTTTGAACGTTTGTAGCCTGTGTGTGTGTGCACAACGTTTATAGCTTCACGGTCGTTTGTTTAGTTTATGTATAGTGTTCGTTTCATGTTTTCTCTCTTCTGAATAAAAGAAGATGTTCTTTTCACGCGCTGCGCCTTGGTCCTCACTCTCTTCAGTAGACGATCGTGACAATCCAGGAGAATCCTCTTGATGGGATGTCCAAATCGGCAGAGTGTGATATGGCCATTTCTTGGAGAGACCCCTTCCCCTCCATGAGACTGTCAAACATGATGACAACACCACCCCCAACGGGTGTTGATGGGCAGCTTCAATGTGGTGCTCTTATTCTTCTCACTTTGCTTGATGAGGTAGATTGATGCTACAACTTGATGACCCTTCACATACCTAACCATTTCCTTGGCTCTCTTCTAGAGTGTATCCATTGTTTTCAGTGCCATGATGTCCTTGAGGAGCAGATTCAATGCATGATCAGCACAGCCAATGGGTGTGAGGGTAGGGCTCCTCCACTTTAGACCAAGCAGCCTTCATGTTCACAGCAGTGTCACCAGTGCAAATACCTTCTGTGGTTCAAGGTCATTGATAGTAGCCTGCCTTCAGCTCATCTGCAATGTAGAGACCGGTGTGTCTTTTGTCCCTGGTGTCTGTGCTTTTGTAGAATACTGGTAGAGGGGTGGAGATGACATAGTTAATTATTCCTTGCCCACGAACATTCAACCACCAATCAGAGATGATTGCAATACAGTCTGCTTCCTCTATGATTTGCTTGACCTTCACTTGAACTCTGTTGAACTCTGCATCCAGCAAATGAGTAGATAAAGCATGTCTGGTTGGAGGGGTGTATGCTGGGCGAAGAACATTCAGAAATCTCTTCCAATACACATTGCCTGTGAGCATCCGAGGTGAACCAGTTGCATACACAGCTCGTGCAAGACATTCATCAGCATTTCCCTGACTACGTTCCTCCATTGAGTCAAAAAACCTTCTGATTCCAGGAGGACCATGAGCTGTTGCTATCAATAAGGTGTCCGATTCATCATTTCACCTTGAATAGAAGTAGAGGGACTTTTGTCAGAGGTTGCTTGTTGTGAGCGCTGAGGGAACTTTATGCACTTGGCCAGATGATTCTGTATCTTTGTTGCATTCTTCACATATGATTTGGCACAGTATTTGCAAATGTACACAGCTTTTCCTTCTACATTAGCTGCAGTGAAATGTCTCCACACATCAGATAGTGCCCCGTGGCATTTTCCTGTAAAAATTAGGGGGGAAAATGAGTAAAAAAACAAATACAATTCCATGTACAGATAAATAGTTAAGCAGTTAGATTAATCAACTCCTTTGTAAGATAAACGTTTTAAAATGAAACATGGAAACAGGTGAATTAACACTCCTCAGTTAGCAGGCTCAAACAAGCTAAAACCCACATGGTAGCAAAAACTAAATAGCATAAATTGTTAACAAGTTAGAAATTATTTAAACACACTTTGCTGTAGGCTACTATTTACTAGTTCACAAAAAATAATGTACAGTGGGGAGAACAAGTATTTGATACACTGCCGATTTTGCAGGTTTTCCTACTTACAAAGCATGTAGAGGTCTGTATAAAAGGTCATATAAAATATATTCACCCACCCAGTACTCTAATCAAAACTTACCAGAAAGCATGTAGTCCTTGGCTCAGACAGTGTAGTAGTGTGGGCTCAATAGCATCTCATTAGCGTGCAAGATCTTGAGAATCAGCTGTACATGTGATGGAAGAGTGCACTGTGTATGCAGAGGGTTGCAATTCCATTGAATTGGGGATAGTTTAACCAAAATATGCCACAATACCTAGAATTGCCTTATGTGTATCCCACAAAAAAATGGGGCTAACTTATTTGATGAATTTAAGCAAAATTCCCAGGCTTAACTTCCCATGGGAAATTACCGGAAAGTTTCCGACCAGTTGCAACCCTAGTTATAGTACAGTTATTATAGTATAGTTATAGTATAGTTATTATAGTATAGTTTCTGCATTCAACAATGTGAAACAGCAACGAGACAGCAAGACGAGTCAGCAAGACAACGACAAGCTGGCTGAAGCAGCAACATACACCCTGACCAATAATGTGTAATTATATACTGAACAAAAATATAAATTCAACATGCAACAATAACTGATTTTACTCAGTTACAGTTGATATAAGGAAATCGGTAAATTTAAATAAATTCATTACGTGCTAATCTGTGGATTTCACATGACTGCCCACCCACTTGGCAGCCAGATCCACCCACTGGGGACCTAGGCCCACCCACTGGGGAGCCAGGCCCAGCCAATCAGAATTAGTTTTCCCCCATAAAAGGGCAGAAATACTCCTCAGTTTCATCAGCTGTCCAGGTGGTTGGTCTCAGATGAGCCCGCAGGTGAAGAAGCCGGATGTGGAGGTCCAGGGCTGGCTTGGTTGCACGTGGTCTGCGGTTCTGAGGCCGGTTGGACGTACTGCCAAATTCTCTCAAATGACATTGGAGGTGGCTTATGGTAGAGAAATGAACATTCAATTCTCTGGCAACAGCTATGGTGATAATTCCCGCAGTCAGCATGCCAATTGCAAGCTCCCTCAAAACCTGAGACATCTGTGGCATTGTGTGACAAAACCGCACAATTTAGAGTGGCCTTTTATTGTCCCCCAGCACAAGGTCCACCTGTGTAATGATCATGTTGTTTAATCAGCTTCTTGATATGCCACACCTGTCAGGTGGATGGATTATCTTGGCAAAGGAGAAATGTTCACTAACAGGGACGTAAACACATTAGTGCACAAATTGAGAGAAAAACTTTGTGCGTATGGAAAATTTCTGGGATCTTTTATTTCAGTTCATGAAACATGGAACCAACACTTTACATGTTGCGTTTATTTTTGCTCAATATAGTTTGTTAGAAGCTGGTTGTTTTGACAATAATAAAATGGTACCTGTTTGCTGAGATGGTACGCCATTTCTCTGTTGCGTTGCTCCATGGCAAAACTCTTCTGTTTGGCCTGGTCTTCCCTCTCGTACCCCGGTGCCCTACCGTACCCTCCCTCTCTAGCCCAGGGGGAGAGGGGTTCGCTTCCCACACACACGTCCTCACACAGCGACAGCACCTTCCCTAATAGGCCCTGCTCTGCCACACACAACCCCACTGACGGGGTGAACGGCCCTCCAGACAGAGACCCAGACCTCCCACCTCGGCCCCCAGGGCTGGAACATCCCTCCTGGGCAGGGTAAGGGTCCAGCGGGCCTGGTGGGGAGCTGGGGGTCTGAAACAAGGGTTCTTCACTGATAGGGGGCTCTGGGGGACAGGAGGAGAAAGAGTAGATAAGTTACTTACTATCATTATAAACTGGGTGATTCAAGTCCTGAATGCTGATTGGCTGACAGCTGTGATATATCAGGTCTTATACAATTTACTGCTCTAATTCCATTAGGTAACCAGTTTATAATAGCAATAAGGGTTTGTGATATATGGCCAATATACCACGGCTAAGGGCTGTGTCCAGGCACTCCCCGTTGCGTCGTGCTTAAGAACAGCCCTTAGCCGTAGTATATTGGCCATATACCACACATCCTCTGGCCTTATTGCTTAATCATACCACACGATTATGAGGTTGTCGTAAGACACTTACTGTTGTCTAGGTGTGCAAAGGCACAGAAGGGGCCTCTGGGGCAGCTGCCACACTGCTGCATGTCATTACACTTGGTGGATTTATAAATCTGGAGGGGAACATCAGACAAACAGTCATTGAACATAGAGCTCTGTCTCGTGTTAAGCAAATGTAGTTAACTGGAACTTTGGCACAAACCTGCCAGCACTATAAACGGACGACGTGGTTACGATTTGAGATGAGGATGGACTTCAACACGTACCTCAGGGTGAAACTGCTGCTCGCTGCGTGTGTGGCAGTACTGGCATCCCTCTTCACCCTCACACTTACTGGGGTCTCCCCACTCCTCACTGTGCTTCACCGCTGGGCACGGCAGCGCTCTGGAGAGAGAAAGACCACACTTTATTCATGTTTTTGGGACACAAAAAAAAAAAAAAGATGTTTCAAGCCATATGACCTGTTTCTGTCAAATTGATGTGTGTATGTTTTCACCTGTATTTGTGTGGACTACTCTGCCTGTTTGTACCTGTATTTGTGTTTGTGTGGACTACTCTGCCTGTTTGTACCTGTATTTGTGTTTGTGTGGACTACTCTGCCTGTTTGTACCTGTATTTGTGTTTGTGTGGACTACTCTGCCTGTTTTCACCTGTATTTGTGTGGACTACTCTGCCTGTTTTTACCTGTATTTGTGTGGACTACTCTGCCTGTTTGTACCTGTATTTGTGTGGACTACTCTGCCTGTTTGTACCTCTATTTGTGTTTGTGTGGACTACTCTACCTGTTTTTGTGTGGACTACTCTGCCTGTTTTTACCTGTATTTGTGTGGACTACTCTGCCTGTTTGTACCTGTATTTGTGTGGACTACTCTGCCTGTTTGTACCTCTATTTGTGTTTGTGTGGACTACTCTGCCTGTTTGTACCTGTATTTGTGTGGACTACTCTGCCTGTTTGTACCTGTATTTGTGTTTGTGTGGACTACTCTGCCTGTTTGTACCTGTATTTGTGTGGACTACTCTGCCTATTTTAACCTGTATTTGTGTTTGTGTGGACTACTCTGCCTGTTTGTACCTGTATTTGTGTGGACTACTCTGCCTGTTTGTACCTGTATTTGTGTGGACTACTCTGCCTGTTTGTACCTGTATTTGTGTGGACTACTCTGCCTATTTTAACCTGTATTTGTGTTTGTGTGGACTACTCTGCCTGTTTGTACCTGTATTTGTGTGGACTACTCTGCCTGTTTTTACCTGTATTTGTGTTTGTGTGGACTACTCTGCCTGTGTGTACCTGTATTTGTGTTTGTGTGGACTACGCCGCCTGTTTTTACCTGTATTTGTGTGGACTACGCCGCCTGTTTTTACCTGTATTTGTGTTTCTGTGGAGTACTCTGCCTGTTTGTACCTGTATTTGTGTTTGTGTGGACTACGCCGCCTGTCTTTGCTGTTGTGGTAGTAGGGACAGGCGTAACCTTGGCGACACAGACGAGGAGGTTTTTTACACAGATCTGTCTTGTAGTGGGACAACACATAGTTGTTATCTACAGAGAGGAGAGGAGAGAGAGAAGTGGAGAGAGAGAGAGAAGTGGAGAGAGAGAGAGAAGTGGAGCGAGAGAGAGAAGTGGAGCGAGAGAGAAATGTATTAGCATTGGAATCATGGCCTTCATATAGAATCTTCCTAGATCAGTTAAAAGATGTGTGTTGTGTGTATAGTCGTACTCTGCCAACGGGGTTCCTCACTCAAGATCTTCTCAATGAGGGCGGTACTAGCCGCCAGTCCGTCCCCTCCTCCTCCCTCTGTAGCCCCCAACCCCCCCTGAGACTCCATCACCTGCACCTCCCTTGAGAGGGGGAGAGGGACGTCATGGCAACGAGACCAGTTAGAAACAGAACAATGAAACAGACAAAAGAGCCTAGACTACAAGATTGAGACCCCGTCTCCGGCTTTGGGTCATTATATTGTATGATGCGTCTCTACTCTACCTGACGTCGTAGACGGGACATCGTAGGTCATGTGATCCGTGTGCGAAGGCGCAGTGGGAGCCGTTCTTACCGCAGTGGCCCTTCCCGTCCGTCTCGTGGATACAGGAGCCCGTCTTATAGTACCTCAGATGATACCTCCGCTCTGTGTCGCCCGCCGTACCATGCAGCAACGGACATCTGGAAATCACACCGTTGAGAGATACAATTATTATATTGTAATTCATTTCTTAAAACATACAGGGGGAAAAACAACTTACACATCTTGATGGGTCACGTGATATTGGCTCAGAGCCACCGTCTTCATCATTAGCATTCCCCTTGTGTGTGTGTTAATAAGCTAGGTGTGAGAAAGTGATGTGTTAGCACTTCTTCTGATCTGACTGAGTTATGGCCCGGAGGTGGGGAGAGTGGTGCTGCTTTCAGCTGCGAAGCACTGCAGTCAACAGCCATCACTTCAGCTATTCACCGGAATAGTTACAGGTGCTAGAGTTGTTAGTGGGTGCATCCTCTCACCTCATTGATAAACAGTAACACCTCAATCTGAAAATAAATCCCAATCCCAGGTGCTTTACTATGCAATGTAGAGCATGTTCAGTATATATTCATGTCGGGAACTCTAGGATTGACCATTCTTTTGCCCCAAAAACATTGTTTTTATTTTAGAAAACAAGTGTCTCTGTCTGTGCTATCTGAGTACCAATACATGAAATAAAAATCCTTGGTACCCCCCAGCACACGGACGAACACTCTCTCTCTCTGACACACACTCACTCGTCCGCATCAGGGCAGGTGCCTGTGCTCTCGTCGTATTTGGTACAGTAGACGTCTGGGCTGTAGTTGAAGGTTCCATCCCGCCTGCGGATGGGTCTGCGGCGCCGCTGGTTCAGGAAGTGCCAATAAAAGCAGGCAAAGGGTCGGTGCTGGGTACACTTGTGCTGCACAAACAGAGGACACTGTTCTGTCCTGAACTCCTTCAGATACCTGCATGGGGGGGGGGGGTGACGTGGTGATTAATTTAATGACTAGTGTATTAGTGCATGTCTTATATTTGACACCAAACGATAACTATAGCAAGCTGCAGGAGTTATAGCAACTATGTCGCTCTCTTACTCTCTCTCTCAAAAACACAGACACACAAAGATAACTTATGAACCAATTATAGGCCATTAGACCAACCATTAAATCAAATCTTATTAGAGTCTTACATTGTATTTGTATTGCATATTATAATATCCAGACACAAAATGTTAACTCAGGTCAACTCTACATATGGATAGCTAAACACTGACAGCTCCCCAAACAGTCCACCTCTGCCTTTCCAAAACATACCAACTCAGTCACCAGTAGGCCTCTAGAACGGGTACACATTAATCCAAACCTGAGATAACTGAGAGAATACTTTAATTCAAATCCGACAGGAGCAACTGACCTAATTCTCTTAACGTCAGTGGTGTTTTGGTATGTTTACTTACACACGTGAAGTTGCGTGTGTCTATATGTGGTCTACGTACGTGTAGTGTTGAGGTTTCTCAGGCTGTACGTGCAGGACGTTGGCGGGAGACGTCGTGCCTCCTGCGGGCGAGGAGGAGGACGAAGAGGAGGAAGGTCCACCGGTGGTCGTAGTCACCGACGAGGACGGGGGCTGTGTATGTGTTTTCGACATAATTTTCCTCTTTATAGCTTTCCTACCCGCGTCCTGTATCCAGTGTGCGACGAAGTCCGCATTCTTTACTGTTGTACGCTTGCGCCTGGTACCAGGAAGTGTAAGCAAAGACAGTACCACAGATTGAACCAGATATTTCACCGGATGTCACTACCAAATCGCTGACGAGAGGAAGCCCAGTGGCCGGCAGTGGAGAGAAGAGCGAGCGAGATTTTCTTCTTCTACGATATTCTGGCGGTTCGCAAACAAACGTTTAAAGTGTATGCCGCCACCTAATGTGCTGGAGTGTGGTCAATCACGGTTTACAACATTTCTAAAACCTCTTACCTAACTCAGTACTTCTGAGAAAATAAAAAAGAGCCCTACTAACTTCTAATAGGCCCTCCCCCATTCCAAAAATCGCTTCCAAACCTCTCCAACCCTGTTCAACCTCAATGACCCGACACTTCAATCTTTCCCTCTCTTCAACAAACTTACAACAATATAACAACACATGCGCCACCATTTCATCGACCATACACTGCAGACACAAACCATTCACATGCTTGCCAACCAGATGTAATGATGAGTTCAATGTACAATGTCCTAAGCGCAATTGAGCAAACACGACATCTTCCTTCCTAAAACAGAGAATCTGAGCATACTATAATTCTAACAGGTTGTACGTCCTCTATCCATTGGAGAGCAACTAATATCGCCAGCAGTTCAACTGAGTATACTGACAATTAATCTGTTAGTCTTCTGCACATCAAATTCAGGAAGGTAAACGCCTGCTCCTGTATGCCCACTATCTGGGTCTTTGGATCCATCTGTGAAAAGCGGTAAAAAGGCATAACAACTTCTACCAATGTAACTGCAAACCAGTTTGCCTTTATCACTGACTTCTGACCAATCTTTCCTTTTCTCTACCAAGGTTAGATCAACAACAGGATCTGGGAGTAACCATGGAGGAACGTCCCCTATCACCACAGAAGGGCCAACCTCCAACTCCCTCAAACCACTCTCATCAGCAAGCTTTCCAACTGTCCAACCAAAACCACTGCCTTGTCTACTAGTATATTCCCAACAGTCATCTAGAACAGTAGCAGTGGGATGCTCAACCTCACAGCCTTTCAACCTAACTCAATAAGCTAATGACCATTTTTTTTACGCCGTATATCCAAGGGCATTTCACCTACCTCCACTAGTAAGGCACATACAGATGTTGATTTGAATGCACCAATGCATATCCTTAAAGCTATACACTGGATTCTGTCCAGCCTGTGAAGCCAAGCCAGTCTTTGCCGCTGTTCCATAATAAAGACAGTAGTCATTACTTATTTCATGACCAGAGTTTTTTCAACTTCATTGCTCACCTTTACTAATGCATCCAAAGTAGATCTACCTTTACGGAATCCACTTTGACATTGTCATATTTCCTGGAACATAGAGGTTTATTGAGTCAATCTATTTACTATCATATTTTCCATCAGTTTACACAAGTTAGAGGTCAGTGCTATTGGTCTAACTATCAGCACATGAAGGGTCCTTACCAGGCTTTACATACGGTAATATTACTGCACGTTTCCAACCAGAAGGTATAAACCCCTCACTCCAGATCATGACCTGGGCCTGTATATCCACACCCTATTAAGGCTGAACGCATCTCATGTATGGTAACAGTATCCAAAGAAGAGGCAACAGTATCCCTTTCTTATACACATTAACATGAGTATTTAAAATCTTCACACCTGCGTTGCTTGTGTACTTCATCCAAAGTTACCCCACTATGTAACCTAGCAAATGTCTTCCCCAACAAGTCAGCTTTTTCTTCATCAGTTACGGACATTTTTTGACCCACAACCAAATCTGGAATTCGAGAGGACTTGCTTCTTCCAGTCATCTTCTTCAACATAGACCATACACCCCCCCCCCCCCCCCAGCCCAGTAGCCCTGCCTATTGTAGAGCAGAACTGTCTCCATGAATTTCTCGTGACAGACTTAATGACCCTACGCACTAAAGATCTCTTCTTTTGAAAATCAACTAGATTCTCAGGAGTCATATTCCTACACTCTGTGAGACCTATTTCTTTCTCCAATAGCCAGCAAGTGCACTCTTCAGTCTACCAAGGAACCACCTTCCGTTTTCTCACTTACTTCACTCACTGGTACATATAAATTCATATAAATTCTCAGCACTCAAAACTCAGAGAGGTCACAGAGGCAGCACATACTGTACATCATCCCAGCCTCACTAGAAGACAACTCTCCAATAGACTTTAAGCAATGATCACCAAACTTGTCCCAGTCTGCTTTATGAAATCACCATCTTCAGAATAGTGCCCCTATCTTGAATAGTAACATCAAATTTCACGGTACACCAAATTAGGAATTGATCACTTCCAACAGTAGAATCATTCATTCCATTCACCTAAAGATGCAATAGAGTCAGAGGCCAGTTGTGAGGTCCAAGCAGGATGTAATCCCTCTAACAACATCAACTCTTGTACCACATCCATCGTGAAGACATACTAATGCTCTTGTTTCCATCATATCTTCCACAATAGTACCATTAGCTTCCCCATAAACTATTATGTGTATTAAAGTCGCCGCACCATATCTCTCTAGAGCCCATTTCTCCTGATATTTCATCAAACATCTGTACAGATAGTTGACACGGGTTGTAAAAATGTTGTACCTTAATATTACTACCTGCACTGTAGATTCCACCATCACACATTCATATTCAGATGGGACAGGTATATTACCATATACAAGACCTTCCTTTAGGAACGTAGCACACCCGCCACCCTGTAAGGTTGATCTATCAGATCTGATAACCAGAAATAATACAATCAAGACGTGGTATAAGCCATGTTTCTTGAACACATATCACATCAGGTTTGATCTCTAAATCAATTACATATTTCTTAAACTCCTGACTGTTAGCAATAAGGCTTCTGGCATTCCACTGAAGGATAACAAAAACCTTAACTCAAATTATCATCATATTGAGACATTCCATCATTAGTATTATTAGGAGTCAACATATCAACAGTCTTGGCGACAGGAACATTCCATCAAAACTCTGTTGTTGCTTCCACAATGACCTTCAACTTGGCTGTTCTTCTTTCCACAAACGAAGTCAGGTTGATAACCTTTCCAATGAAGGCTATAAAGCCAATCTGATTAACGATTAAGGTGTCCTTTGACACAACACATTTGTGAGAACAAGATTTCTGAACAGGTCTCGTATCCGTGTCTGGACCAACATAAACAACATTTCCTACAGTAGGTCCACTTATTCCAGGACTGACCCTGTTACCCATCATTCTGCTTAATAGTTCCACCAATTTGCCTTGCAGCCTCTGCATAAGAGACATTATGAGTGATTTTATACTGTTGGGCCACTCTAGCCTCTTTCTATACCTGGCATCCACCAAATGCTGCTCTGTGTTCCCCCACAATTACAACAATTAACCTTGACATTGTTCCCACATTCACCGTAATCATGTTCCCCTCCACACTTGGCACATCGTTTCTTTCCTTTGCACAGAGCCGCTACATGTCCCATTCTTTGGCATTTGAAACACCTTAATTGGAGGAGGGACTTACACTCTAACAGTGAAACCTAGGAAGCCCATCTGTACTTTCTTAAGTAAAATCTTCTCTTAATAGTACTGGCAGGCTTTCACTACTCTGCCCCTCATTCTTAGTGAACAGCCTTTTGGCTTCAACCACTATGCCCCAATCAACATTTAATTTTATATCATCTATGGACATAGATAGTGGAACCCCAGAAATGTTCACCCGAAGCTTAGCCCGAAGCTCAAGGGACATGACTATGGAGCGAGATGGATTTTGGCCGACACTATTCTAATTTTCTAATCGATAAAACATTTGATGTCAATACAGTTTTAGGTTCCCAAAACTAGAACCTGTTACAAACAGAGTGGACTTACTAGATTTGACTCTTTGCCAAAGTAAAAAAAAAAGAAGAAGCGTTGTTTAGGAGTGCAAGGGCGAATTGAGTTACTGCCCTGATTGCTTGTTCTGCCGACTATGACTAATTTGTTCCCATTGGAAACGAAAGGCTGTGATCTATCTTGGGTTAGTTATACAGATCTTTGACAGTCAAATGATGGGGTTTGCTAAGAGCTGTGGAATGTGTAGTTCAATAGTGTCTTGTCCCATTTGCTTTGAAACGGCAGTGTGTGGAGTAGTCAGAAATATCATTTTAATATAAAACAAGTGTCTTTATTCTATGGAGCATACATTACGTTGTACTTTTGATCCAAACATACGAAATGTGTGCTGCTCTGTGCAAACAAAAATAACAACATTACAGGCTTTTCCGTGTGTGGTCATAAACTGTTACAAAACATTCCTAAAATAACATTTCTAAACAGAGAATTTGAGAACAGAAAACCACAATGTTGTGAACAACATACAGACATCGAAGTGAAAATTATATTATTGAGAAATGACTGTACAAATGTCGTTCGAAGGTCGAGGGGGGGGGGAATATATTTTATTGCAGTCATGTCTTCTCGGCCAGACAGCATTCATGATCTACTCAGACAGCCATGACCATATCGACACTCACTGTCTGATACTGTGTATTCCAATTGAATTGCACGTTTAGTCTTATCAGCTAATTGATAATACAAAGTAATCTAATTGATACAACAACAATCCTGGTCATTCACGAGCAATATGATCATGATACCATGGAAAACAATCATTGCACTCTAACTAGGATGTCCTTCAAGTCACAGAATTGTTAGAACATGTTGAGAACATGTTTCAGAAGAACATTTTGTTGAAACAACAATGTTTATATATTTTCAGCAATATTTTCAACCCAAGTATTTAGCGATAATATTTCGGTCGCTCTGATTGGATACAGAGGACAGAAAATAACCAATGGGATGTTTGATTTTGTTAACCAATGAGTGAGCCATTTTGATGGATTTTTAACCAATGGTCTTACGAGTTTCTCGTTCTCATCCAACCGGCTTTAGAAATCTGTTAGTTGACGTCATTAGAAAGTATAAAAATTGATTCATCACAGTTTTCCATTAATCGCGTTGTGTGTCTCAAAGAAGAGGAGTACGGTCTGCTGGTCTACCTATTAAAGTTTGGGAATAATCCAACAGTTACCATACGGTGAGTAACTTTTGCTTTTTTGATAGTGGTCTGTCCATTCACAAAGAGTTGAAATAGTAATCGGTTGACCTCCCAAAGGAGTTTGTCTGTACCGGTTAAATATAGCTAGAACAATAGAAATCCCAACCGTGATATGGCTGCCTGCTAACGGTAGCTAACTAAATACCTCGACCGATATGTGTAGCCTAGTTGTATTATGACACCTTTTCGCCGTGTTAATTAGCAGTCTTCACTCTACCTTGACTGTCTAGCTGTGACTCAATGCAACGATTCAAACAGCGTGGGGTTTCGATGGCTGTTTATAGCTAACGTTAGCAATAGTGCTAACGCTAGGTCAGTCGTCGGTCAGAAGTTGTAGCTAAAAGCCGTTGCTTTCTCCTTTCGAATTTTTTTAAAATTTCGTTCTGATTGGGCTTTTCTCCTTCTCAATGCTTAAGTACAAGTGATAATCTATAGTTAGCACAACATTCACGAGAAGTTTTATTCTTTCGATGTATGCTGTTCGTGCCCGCTCAAACGAACAAAGACTGCAGTGCAATTTATGCTATGTTGGCAACTGGGCCGAGGCAGCAAGCTGGAAGGCGGGGTGGTGGTCATAATCGAGCGCGACTGGAACCGACGAAGCGCCTCCCAGCGGTGCATTTACGTTAGCTGTGGGGGAGGGGAATACTGAAATGGTAACGATTGTTATAATGATGCTAAATTGTTTCAGGTATTACAACTATTGTCTAACTATCAAACGTGATTTGGGATAAGTTGGCTGCAACATTTAAGCGTGTTCTTCTTGTTTTGTAGAAAATCATTTTGCTTAAATTTTAGCCGCCTTTTCCCATCGACCGCGATATAAATATTTGTCTCACTTTGAAGGCATTTCAAATCATTTTCGGACTGACTTAAATATATTTTCCTAGTGAGAAATGGCTCGTACCAAGCAGACCGCCCGTAAGTCCACCGGAGGAAAGGCGCCAAGGAAGCAGCTCGCCACAAAGGCGGCCAGGAAAAGTGCGCCATCCACCGGAGGAGTGAAGAAGCCCCATCGTTACAGGTACTAAGAGCAGTTCAACCTGTTTTCCCGAAATGTTTGTTTACATGTAGATGTAACCTGAAGGAAGTGGGTCACTAACAGGTCTGTTTATAAGATGTAAGTATTCATGCAACTTTTTACTGTTTCCCAGGCCAGGAACAGTGGCTCTGAGGGAGATCCGTCGTTACCAGAAGTCTACTGAGCTGCTGATCCGCAAGCTGCCCTTCCAGCGCCTGGTGAGAGAAATCGCGCAGGACTTCAAGACGGACCTGCGTTTCCAGAGTGCTGCCATTGGCGCCCTTCAGGTAAAATCCCCAGACTGCTGGTACCACACTATAGTCTGAAGGCTAATGGATGGAGTGAACAGGAACTCTGTTTTATTAATCCCATTACTTGTCCCCACTTCTCTCCACCAGGAGGCCAGCGAAGCATACCTGGTGGGTCTGTTTGAGGATACCAACCTGTGTGCCATCCACGCCAAGCGTGTCACCATCATGCCCAAAGACATCCAGCTGGCCCGCAGGATAAGGGGAGAGAGAGCCTAAATGGTACTCGACCTCCTGCTCCAGACACACAATCCTATTTATCTCACTTAACCATTTTGTGAATTTTTAAAAAATGTTAATTCTTGGGTTTTTCCTTATGTAATGTATTTTAGAATGAGGTAACGATCAGATATGGTTAGTGTGCAGATAGGACGATCGGCTTGCCTTCAATTGCAAATGAGGCTTGTTTTTATCTTAGAGGATAGAAAGTGTTACATGACTGTCACCGTGTTGACTTCAGTCAGGTGGCCTCGTCACATGTAAACTGGCTCATTTAGAGTGACAGTAATACATACTCTAGATGACGGAGCCTTTGTGGTTGGGGGGGGTTTATGAGGTGAAAGAACGAGTCGGCTCTTTACGTCAGCTTCCGGGGTGGTGTGTCAGGGTCTCATCTATTTCCACCCTTTGTCTCAGCAGTCTGCCAGCATGTCTTGCACAACAGTTCACTCCTAGCACTCCATAATGGTGTCGGGGGATTGTCTATGCACAGTTACTCCTCCTGACACTGTCAGGGATGGCCAGGAGCATGACCAAGACTCTGTATATTCTGGACTGTTTTTTACAATGTTATTTTTTTTGAAACATGCAACAAACCTTGGCAGCTACATTTAATATTTATGAGTGTCACATTGTCTTTCTATTAAATGTCTTTACAAGTAAATGCTTGTTTGGGTGTTCATTATCCACTAGGTGTTTTTACAGTGAAGTCCTTCAGTTACCACATGTTAATTTTATTACAGCAATACTTGGAAGACAAATTGCACTTCTGTGGGTTGACATCAATACAGGAAGTTAGGTTCTCAACATTTTAAAGTTCATGTGTCCAGTTGTGTTCGTCATATGAACCACTGAGCTTAAAATGTAGAAGGGGAAAACCAGGCTTCAAGTGTGCCTAAAATTGAAAAATCTTCCACTCCTAAAATTACATTTCCTTGACCTCAAAACACCAGGAACTAAAAATACAGGGGATTAAATTGTCATTGTGCGTAACAGTTTCGCTCTGTGCACCACATGGCAGAATCCTGTCATGTTTTTGGGGTGTCTGAAACAGCCACTGAAATCTGCTCTCCAACAACGGGAACATACTTGTGCTGGCTCAGGATCCATCATCACTGCCCAAGATAACGACAGTAACTTGCCTAAATGACTACTGCTCTAGCACTCAGGTCAGTAGCTTTGAAAGGCTGGTCGATTATTATTTTTTTTTCTCCCAGAGATGTGTTGCATTAACCACAATGGGATGTGGTTAATTTAAAAATGGTTGTATTTCCCCTCCAGAATGTTAAGGTCCCTAACAGTCATTCTGATCCCCATTTAAAATAGCCTTTGGCATGACATATCACCCCTATTATTTGGGGATTGAAATGCTACAGATTGGAGGACTTTTTGGCTCATGGTTAATGAATACTAGGTGTTTTACATCACTTGCACTTCTAGAGGCCTAAACAAAGCTTTCCAAACTAGTTGTGATTACAGGGGTGAAACAGATAATGGGCAGGGGTAAATATTCAACAATGTAAATGGTTTAAAGGTCCTGGACAGGCATTCTTAAAAGTACTTTTTCTCTCATGGCTAACTACCAGGAAGTTTAAAAGACAGGCTGAGTGGGCGGGAGCTAATATTCATGAGCTTGCCTTGACTGAAAGCTCTAAAATGCCTGTCAAGCAATGCAGTGTTTTAGTAATAAAAAAAGTACTCAAACTACATTGAAATCTCTTCAATGTCAATTTTTTTTGTATACATCTCCCAGTTAGCATGTCTCTTGTGATGCGGTTCACAGCAGCACTAACAGATGTGTTGACAACTGCGTCAGAGTTTATAATGACCTTTACCTCCTATTTTGATCCCTGCTGGCTGAAGATCCAGCCAGTAACTAGCGAACATCAGGTACTGATGAAAGGGGAGACTTAAGGATCTTTGCCATAGATGAATAGTGTAAACATTTAATTATATTTGCTGACATCCTACAGTCAAATTTTGGCACCAGTAGAGGTGTTCTCTTATAACCAACGACCCTCTGCAAACACGCCGTCTCAGATGATTAGAAGGCGGTACTTATTTAAATTTAAGAGAATATGTTGCTATTGGTGTATTGAAATTAGAGTTAGGGTCATGTCACACTATGCCCGTAATAATCCCACCTCCTGAATCCAAATGTATGACATGGGGGAGGGGACAAGTTACTTTATGATTAACTTTATCAATGTAGAAGCAAGTCATTTTCCATACTTTGGAAATACTTTAAAAAGGCAGACATTTAAAAAAAAAAATCTCTAGTAGAGGTATAGGTTCTGGTTTTGCTGACGTGAGGAGTGACGTTTTGTTTTGAGAACTCCTTGTCTTTGTAATGTTTTTTCTATCTTACATGCCAACATTTTGTTCAATGCCAACAGTCTAAGCAGAGACGGTCCTCATGCTTTCCGACTGTGCATTAATCACATAATCAGAGAGGGAAGGAAAGAGTTTGTGCCTCCATGTCCAGTTTGAAGTCCATTTCTGAAAGGACCATGAGCAGGGACATGAAAGGCTCAGAGAGGAAGGATATTTGACTCCGTTATCATGATTGTTGTTGGACAATCGACAAGCTGAATGTGATAAATTATTTCGTCACACTAACACAATTGCCAACACCAACCATTTAGTGGAAACAAACCAATCAGGGAGAAGAAAAGCCTCACCCATAAATTCCCAGGAAGCGATAAAGCTGGAAAATAGAAAGAGGTAAAACAAGTCAATTATATTATATACTATATATTATATTATATCCAAAGATAGAATGTAGTCAAATTACCTAACATAAAATAAATCTAAATTGTAATGTAGCAACAATGTATTAGAGCCAATATGAGTGACAGAGAACAGGCCTCTAGTACTATGTGTGTGTAACAGGTGTTTGATGAGGGCTAGCCTGAGGAGATATTGTCTTGGTCCCTGAAGATGTCAACAGCTTCCTGCAGGCTTAGGGCTGTTCAACTGCCAGCCACACAACACAGGTGTGTTTTCTGCATTTTACCAACATGATATTGGTCACAAACACGCATGGATGCACACACACCTCTTTCTCTCCCTTCCTCACACACGCGCACGCACGCACGTACACACACACACACCAGGGAGGGACACAAGACAACAACAGAGGGGTTAGTAGTGTTATTTTCTACAATCTCTAACTGTGCTGTTGGTAGTTTAACTGCCGCAGGTGTCGTGCTGAAGGAGTTGCTTGAAACATTGCCAGTAGTCCCTGTGTATCAGACCAGTAGTCCCTGTGTATCAGACCAGTAGTCCCTGTGTATCAGACCAGTAGTCCCTGTGTACCAGACCAGTGTTCCCTGCGTACCAGACCAGTAGTCCCTGTGTACCAGACCAGTAGTCCCTGCGTACCAGACCAGTAGTCCCTGCGTACCAGACCAGTAGTCCCTGCGTACCAGACCAGTAGTCCCTGTGTATCAGACCAGTAGTCCCTGTGTATCAGACCAGTAGTCCCTGTGTACCAGACCAGTAGTCCCTATGTATCAGACCAGTAGTCCCTGCGTACTAGACCAGTAGTCCCTGTGTACTAGACCAAGGACTGACTCTGGGGGAGACACACAAACTAGTTAGAATGTCTGCAGGCTAGGGCTTCCTGAGGGGCGCAGCGGTCTAAGGCACTGCATCGCAGTGCTTGAGGCGTCACTACAGCCCCAGGTTCGATCCCAGGCTTTGTCACAGCCGGCCGTGACACCCATGAGGCAGTGTACAATTGGCCCAGCGTCATCCGGGTTAGGGGAGGGTTTGGCCGACCAGGATTTCCTTGTCCCATCGCGCTCTAGTGACTCCTTGTGGCGGGCCGGGCGTCTGCAAGCTGACGTTGGAGGGTGTTTCCTCCGACACATTGGTGCGGCAGGCTTCCGGGTTAAGCGAGCAGTGTGTCAAAAAGCAGTGTGGCTTGGCAGGGTCGTGTTTCGGAGGACACATGGTTCTCGACCTCTCCCGAGTCCGTAGGGGAGTTGCAGCGATGGGACATGCGTCCTCTGAAAAACGTCCCTGCCAAGCCACACTGCTCAATTGACCCGAAAGCCAGCCGCAACAATATGTCGGAGGAAACACCGTCCAACTGGCGACCTGAAGTCAGCTTGCAGGCGCCCGGGCCTTTCTAAGAATCAGTTAGTTCACAGCAGGAGGAGAGGTGATTGTTGACGTCTGTTACGGTCCCCTTCTGTCTGAAGGTTCAGGATGCATACTGGATGAGCACATATGCACACACAATACAATATAAGGGTGCGCACACATTACACGTGCCACATTGGGTTGATATGTGCACAATGTTTGAATCATATTAGGCAGATACACGGATACAATAAAAGACCATAGACTTATGATACGTGCCCAATACATGGACAAAATATGGCAGTCATGTGGGTGGCATCTCATATTGCTGATGGTACTTGACGAAGAAACCTTTCCCACACGTTTGGGTCCCCAAACGAACATAACATAACATAACCTACACCCACTTGGCAACCTGAAAACATCCCCTCCCTTTGTTTATTTGTATTTTTGCACTAGATTGCGTCAGGTAATTGAGTGATAGAATAGAATCGAATAGAGGTGAAAAGAGACATACAGTTAGGATACTTAGAGGTTGCAAAAGTAAAAGCTGAAAGTGATGCTTGAAAATATTTAATACAGTGGATCCTTCTGAGATAATGTTTCACTGACAATAGCCGTCATTTCAAAGACACTGTGGCTGTAAGGTCCTGTATTTATTTTCTTAGTCAACCTTGTATTCTGTTTCGTTGTGTTCTTGAACATAGCCCTGTCTTTCCTTTTTGTTCATTGATTTCACCTGTGTTAGTTACTCACCTGGTCTCATCAGCTCCTTATTTAGTTCAGTTCATTCTGTTTGTGTCTTTGTGAGGTATTGTTCGTTTTGACTCTACTAAGCCTTTTCCTAGCTTGTTTGTGAGAACCAGTTATAGCCGTCGGTCCTAGTTTTGTTTCACCTGCCTGTTTGCCTACCTGTGTATGACCATTGCCTGCCTGTGACCACGATTCCTGACTTCTGCGAAGGCGAAATAAACACCTACCGCGCTCTGCGAGTGAATCTTCACCTTTTTCTCCCTGAGTATTCATTAGAGTGGCAGAATAATGTATTTGTCCTATGGTCCCCCTTAAATAAAAAGATTGCAGTCAGAGCACAAATACTGCGTCCAAAATAACCGTTTTTACTGCAGTACAGTTTCAGTGTAACTGCAGTTACAGTAGAGTACATATATTTTGGAGTATCATTTCTGCAATTACTGCGTCCAAAATACCAACGTTGACTGCAGTTACTGCACTTAAACTGCAGTTTCAAAACTGCACTCTTTTTTTTTTAGGGTTGTTGAGTCCTTAACGATATTTAGCCTAGAGCAGCACATCAGCGTAACCTGAACCGTCCAAGACAAGTGTATTTCAAATGATTATGGCTACTAAAGCCTGAGTATATGTATCTATCTTGTAGATACTATCAGCTCTCGACCAGCCTATTCCCGACTGTGCGTCCCCAAACGAACCTAATATAATCTCCACCCGCTGTTCATTCACGGGGTATCCAAAAGGGTCCCGAGCAGCGGATCTTTCGGATGAATATTTATTTCCCAGCACAGCTGGAAACAGAGAGCCGTCCGTCATTTAACAGTGCGTCATAGCCCCCTCACACTTCCGCATGTCTAAAACTACCAAGACACACTTTCCTTCGGGCTGTTAAAGAGAGGTCAACTTGATATCCATGTCCAAATAGGCTACACATTTTAGGGAGGTTAGACTGGAAATGTCAGTGCTGCAATTCATACATTTCCACTCCAAAACATAGTAGCTAGCCTACTCTGTTTCAGAATAGCCTGGTTCACTTTGCACATTTAATTGTGGTCTCAAATGATATGACGTGCTATAAATGAGATGCAATACTCTGGCGACCTCTTTTGGATAAAAAAAGTGCATGATTTTAACGCGTGAGATGTCCAACCGTTTCCTCAGGCTATTCGTCAACTTGTCGGAAACGCCTGAACTTTGATTCGGACAACGGGGTGCTCAGTGACTCAATCCAGTTGCAGCAGACGAAGCCTGGTCGCATGTATGTATAAGAGATAGTGAGGTGTATAGTAGGCTAGTTAGTCACACCTAAGGAGAAAAAAACGTGGTTTTCTGATCAAAATAGTGGACTAGCTATTATCTTCCCCGTGGATTCCCTAGGTAAGTATTTCTGCTGCATTCAATGTGGCTATTGATCTTAAAGGTTCTCCTAATTCCTATGCATTCTGTATACTGCGCACTCAAAGTTAAATTGTGTTTACTTGTGTTTATTCTGTGCGCTCAGGAGGAGCGGTTGTCTTCTGCTGACTGTCCGATATGTTTGAGTAGCCACGTTAGTGGAGATGCACCAATGTATGTAATTAATTTATTCATGGTTGGGCTCAATAAACCACCCGAAATTGAAATCGTGTTAACTTGTGTCTCCGGGCGCTCAGGGGTAGGGGTTGTGCTGTTTTACATTAGTGGAGATGCACCATTTTATGTGAAGACTGTATTCGTGTTTGGGCGCAATAAACCACCCGAAAACCGTTGTCTTGAAATGTGAAAATGTGTCATTGTATAGGCTACATAATTACAGCCTATTGCGAATCCATGTGATGTTATGCATGGGAAATAACTGTCTAACTCATTAGAGATATTGAGTAGTGGCTACTCAAACATATCGGATAGTCAGTAGAAATCAAATCATAAGTGGTACTAACTCAGATTTCAATAAGATTTATAATTTAATGTTGTTGAGTACTGTTAACAAATATTAGGTTATTGAGTATATATAGCTTTATTTATTTGTGTTCTGCTAATCTAAAGTTGAGTTTTTGCAAGTTATGGTTCATATTATAAAGTCGATCTAATGTGTATTAAATAAGTGGTTCTTACTTGATTCTAATTATGTTTTACGTCTTTGTTTAAAATAATAAAGTAGTCAGACATATTTCTTCTTGATTTATTTGTGTTGTACTGATATACAATTATGACGTTTTTTGCAGAACTTGTTTTTTGCAAGTTATTAATATTTAATAGTGGCACATGGCTCTGTTTTTAGAGGATTGTGGGTAATTCCATTTTTTTTGTTGACTTTATGATACTTTTACATAATGTTGTATGCATGTTTGAAGAAAGAAAAGTATAATTCTAAAATAGTATTAAGCAGTTTGTTGTGCTATGAGGTGTAATGGATCAGGACGAATGGATATAAAAAACCAGCGGTTAAATTGACGTACAATAAAGAGACAAGCCATTCCCACGGTCAAGGGCATGCGTTCCGCTCCTAATGGCAGAGGGGAATGCAGCAGCCTACAATGATTAAAGCGCTAGCTCCAGTTACTGCTAGAGGAATGAGCATTGTGCCCAACAATGCCTGCCAAGGTGGGTTAAAGTGACAAATTGTCAAATACATAAGACAATGTTGAAATGTAATACTTGTATAAGAGCACAAGGCGAGACCCAGATGCAGACACGGGAGGCAGATGGTTTGAGTCCTTGATATTTATTAACAATCCAAAAGGGGTAAGCAAGAGGAATGATCATGGACAGGCAAAAGGTCAAAAATCCTTTCAAGGGATTATTGTAATAGGACGTCATAGTGCCCCAACAGCCAACTACACTGTCAGCTGTTTTTGTAATTTTATCAGTAACTTACTGTATTCATCAACTGTATAAACGGACTACAGTACATTACCGTAGAATGCACCGTAAAACACTGTTTTTTAAATTTATTTAACCAGGTAGGCCAGTTGAGAACAAGTTCTCATTTACAACTGTGACCTAGCCAAAAGAAAGCAAAGCAGTGCGACAAAAACAACAACACAGAGTTACACATAAACAAACGTACAATCAATAACATAAAAGAAAATAAAAATAGAAAAACCTATGTACAGTGTGCGCAAATGTAGAAGAGTAGGGAGGTAGGCAATAAATAGGCCCTAGAGGCGAAAATAATTAAAATTTAGCATTAATACTGGAGTGATAGATGTGCAGATGATGATGTGCAAGTAGAGATACTGGGGTGCAAAAGAGCAAGAGGGTAAGTAATAATATGGGGATGAGGTAGTCGGGTATGCTATTTACAGATTGGCTGTGTACAGGTACAGTGATCGTAAGCTGCTCAGACAGCTGATGCTTAAAGTTAGAGAGGGAGATATAATACTCCAACTTCAGAGATTCGTTTCCAGTCATTGGCAGCAGAGAACTGGAAGGAAAGGCGGCCGAAGTAAGTGTTGGCTTTGGGGATGACCAGTGCAATATTTTACAGCACACTTTAAGATCTTTCTGTAATTTCAACAGTAAAATACTGTAAAATGCACAGAAAAATACCATAAATGTGTTTTACAGTATTAATTATGGTGCATTGTGGGAAAATGTGGTGTATGGGGAAAGAGTCTCTGTCTCATTAACATATTTTAAGGCGTTCCTTGTAAGAAGCTAAATTTGTTGCGCCTGTGACTACGAATGCATACACATTAGTTGAAGTCATTAAAACTTGTTTTTCAACCACTCCACAAATTTCTTCTTAAACTATAGTTTTAGCAAGTCGGTTAGGACATCTACTTTGTTCATGACACAAGTAATTTTTCAAAACAATTGTTGACAGACAGAATATTTCACTTATAATTTACTGTATCACAATTCCAGTGGGTCAGAAGTTTACATACACTAAGTTGACTGTGCCTTTAAACAGCTTGGAAAATTCCAGAAAATTATGTCATGGCTTTAGAAGCTTCTGATAGGCTAATTGACATCATTTGAGTCAATTGGAGGTGTAACTGTGGATGTATTTCAAGGCCTACCTTCAAACTCAGTGCCTCTTTGCTTGACATCATGGGAAAATCAAAAGAAATCAGCCAAGACCTCAGAAAGAAAATTGTAGACCTCAACAAGTCTGGTTCATCCCTGGGAGCAATTTCCAAACGTTCATCTGTACAAACAATAGTACGCAAATATAAACACCATGGGCCCATACAGCTGTCAAACCGCTCAGGAAGGAGACGCGTTCTGTCTCCTAGAGATGAATGTACTTTGGTGCAAAAAGTGCAAATCAATCCTCGAACAACAGCAAAGGACCTTGTGAAGATGCTGGAGGAAACAGGTACAAAAGTATCTATATCTATCCACAGTAAAACGAATCCTATATCGACATAACCTGAAAGGTCGCTCAGCAAGGAAGAAGCCACTGCTCCAAACTCCAAAACCACCATAAAAAAGCCAGACTATGGTTTGCAACTGCACATGGGGAGAAAGATTGTACTTTTTGGAGAAATGTCCTCTGGTCTGATGAAACAAAAATAAAACTGTTTGGCCATAGTGACCATCGTTATGTTTGGAGGAAAAAGGGGGAGGCTTGCAAGCCAAAGAACACCATCCCAACCGTGGGTGGCAGCATCATGTTGTGGGGGTGCTTTGCTGCAGGAGGGACTGGTGCACAAAATAGATGGCATCATGAGGAAGGGAAAGTATGTGGATATATTGAAGCAACAGCTCAAGACATCAGTCAGGAAGTTAAAGCTTGGTCGCAAATGGGTCTTCCAAATGGACAATGACCCCAAGCATACTTCCAAAGTTGTGGCAAAATGGCTTAAGGGCAAAAAAGTCAAGGTATTGGAGCGGCCATCACAATGCCCTGACCTTAATCCCATAGAAAATTTGTGGGCAGAACTGAAAAAGCGTGTGCGAGCAAGGAGGCCTACAAACCTGACTCAGTTACACCAGCTCTGTCAGGAGGAATGGGCCAAAATTCACGCAAATAATTGTGAGAAGCTTGTGGAAGGCTACCCGACGCGTTTGACCCAAGTGAAACAATTTAAAGGCAATTCTACCAAATACTAATTGAGTGTATGTAAACTTCTGACCCATTGGAAATGTGATGAAAGAAATGAAAGCTGAAATAAATCATTCTCTCTACTATTATTCTGACATTTCACATTCTTAAAATAAAGTGGTGATCCTAACTGACCTAAGATAGGGAATTTTTAATTGGATTAAATGTCAGGAATTGTGAAAAACTGAGTTTAAATGTATTTGGCTAAAGTGTATGTAAACTTCCGACTTCAACTGTAGGTATGCCTCTTGTCCAGATGGGACAGGGTAGTGTTCAGTGTGGTGGCGATTGCATCGTCTGTGGATCTATTGGGGCGGTAAGCAAATTGGAGTGGGTCTAGGGTGGCAGGTAAGGTGGAGGTGATATGATCTTTGACTAGTCTCTCGAAGCACTTCATGATGACAGAGGTGAGTGCTATGGAGCATTAGTCATTTAGTTCAATTACCTTTGCTTTCTTAGGTACAGGGACAATGGTGGCCATCTTGAAGCATGTGCGGAGAACAGACTGGGATACGGAGAGATTGAATATATATGTAAACACACCAGCCAGCTGGTCTGTGCATGCTCTGAGGACGCGGCTAGGGATACCATCTGGGACGGCAGCCCAGCGAGGGTTAACACGCTTAAATGTCTTATTCACGTCGGTTACGGAGAATCAAATCAAATTTATTTATATAGCCCTTACATCAGCTGATATATCAAAGTGCTACACAGAAACCCAGCCTAAAACCCCAAACAGCAAGCAATGCAGATGTAGAAGCACGGTGGCTAGGAAAAACTCCATAGAAAGGCCTAAACCTAGGAAGAAACCTAGAGAGGAACCAGGCTATGAGGGGTGGCCAGTCCTCTTCTGGCTGTGCCGGGTGGAGATTATAACAAAACATGGCCAAGATGTTCAAATGTTCATAAATGACCAGCATGGTCAAATAACAGTAATCACAGTGAACAGGTCAGGGTTCCATAGCCGCAGGCAGAACAGTTGAAACTGGAGCAGCAGCACGGCCAGGTGGACTGGGGACAGCAAGGAGTCATCATGCCAGGTAGTCCTGAGGCATGGTCCTAGGGCTCAGGTCCTCCGAGGGAGAATTAGAGGGAGAATTAGAGAGAGCATACTTAAATTCACACAGGACACCGGATAAGACAGGAGAAATACTCCAGATATAACAGACTGACCCTAGCCCCCCAACACATAAACTACTGCAGCATAAATACTGGAGGCTGAGACAGGAGGGGTCAGGACACACTGTGGCCCCATCCGATGATACCCCCAGACAGGGCCAAACAGGCAGGATATAACCCCACCCACTTTGCCAAAGCACAGTCCCCACACCACTAGAGGGATATCTTTAACCACCAACTTACCATCCTGAGACAAGGCCGAGTATAGCCCACAAAGATCTCCGCCATGGCACAACCCAAGGGGGGGCGCCAACCCAGACAGGAAGACCACGTCAGTGACTCAACCCACTCAAGTGACGCACCCCTCCTAGGGACAGCATGGAAGAGCACCAGTAAGCCAGTGACTCAGCCCCTGTAATAGGGTTGGAGGCAGAGAATCCCAGTGGAGAGAGGGGGACCGGCCAGGCAGAGACAGCAAGGGCTGTTCTTTACTCCAGTGCCTTTCCGTTCACCTTCACACTCCTGGGCCAGACTACACTCAGTCATAGGACCTACTGAAGAGATGAGTCTTTAATAAAGACTTAAAGGTTGAGACCGAGTCTGCGTCTCTCACATGGGTAGGCAGAACATTCCATAAAAATGGAGCTCTATAGGAGAAAGCCCTGCCTCCAGCTGTTTGCTTAGAAATTCTAGGGACAATTAGGAGGCCTGCGTCTTGTGACCATAGCGTACGTGTAGGTATGTACGGCAGGACCAAATCGGAAAGATAGGTAGGAGCAAGCCCATGTAATGCTTTGTAGGTTAGCAGTAAAACCTTGAAATCAGCCCTTGCCTTAACAGGAAGCCAGTGTAGGGAGGCTAGCACTGGAGTAATATGATCACATTTTTTGGTTCTAGTCAGGATTCTAGCAGCCGTATTTAGCACTAACTGAAGTTTATTTAGTGCTTTATCTGGGTAGCCGGAAAGTAGAGCATTGCAGTAGTCTAACCTAGAAGTAACAAAAGCATGGATACATTTTTCTGCATCATTTTTGGACAGAACATTTCTGATTTTTGCAATGTTACGTAAATGGAAAAAAGCTGTCCTTGAAACAGTCTTGATATGTTCGTCAAAAGAGAGATCAGGGTCCAGAGTAATGCCGAGGTCCTTCACAGTTTTATTTGAGACGACTGTACAACCATCAAGATTAATTGTTGGGAACTAGAACAAGCATCTCTGTTTTGTCCGAGTTTAAAAGTAGAACGTTTGCAGCCATCCACATCCTTATGTCTGAAACACAGGCTTCCAGCGAGGGCAATTTTGGGGCTTCGCCATGTTTCATTGAAATGTACAGCTGTGTGTCATCCGCATAGCAGTGAAAGTTAACATTATGTTTTCGAATGACATCCCCAAGAGGTAAAATATATAGTGAAAACAATAGTGGTCCTAAAACTGAACCTTGAGGAACATCGCAATTTACAGGTGATTTGTCAGAGGACAAACCATTCACAGAGACAAACTGATATCTTTCCGACAGATAAGATCTAAACCAGGCCAGAACTTGTAGACCAATTTGGGTTTCCAATCTCTCCAAAAGAATGTGGTGATCGATGGTATCAAAAGCAGCACTAAGGTCTAGGAGCACGAGGACAGATGCAGAGCCTCGGTCTGACGCCATTAAAAGGTCATTTACAACCTTCACAAGTGCAGTCTCAGTGCTATGATGGGGTCTAAAACCAGACTGAAGCATTTCGTATACATTGTTTGTCTTCAGGAAGGCAGTGAGTTGCTGCGCAACAGCTTTTTCAAAAACAATTGAGAGGAATGGGAGATTCGATATAGGCCGATAGTTTTTTATATTTTCTGGGTCAAGGTTTGGCTTTTTCAAGAGAGGCTTTATTACTGCCACTTTTAGTGAGTTTGGTACACATCCGGTGGATAGAGAGCCATTTATTATGTTCAACATAGGAGGGCCAAGCACAGGAAGCAGCTCTTTCAGTACTTTAGTTGGAATAGGGTCCAGTATGCAGCTTGAAGGTTTAGAGGCCATGATTATTTTCATCACTGTGTCAAGAGATATACTGCTAAAACACTTGAGTGTCTCCCTTGATCCTAGGTCCTGGCAGAGTTGTGCAGACTCAGGACAACTGAGCTTTGGAGGAATACGCAGATTTAAAGAGGAGTCCGTAATTTGCTTTCTAATGATCATGATCTTTTCCTCAAAGAAGTTCATGAATTTATTACTGCTGAAGTGAAAGCCATCCAATCTTGGGGAATGCTGCTTTTTAGTTAGCTTTGCGACAGTATCAAAAATACATTTAGGATTGTTCTTATTTTCCTCAATTAAGTTGGAAAAATAGGATGATCGAGCAGCAGTGAGGGCTCTTCGGTACTGTCTTTCCAAGCTAGTCGGAAGACTTCCAGTTTGGTGTGGGGCCATTTCCGTTCCAATTTTCTGGATGCTTGCTTCAGAGCTCGGGTATTTTCTGTACAGGGAGCTAGTTTCTTATGACAAATGTTTTTTGTTTTTAGTGGTGCAACTGCATCTAGGGTATTGCGCAAGGTTAAATTGAGTTCCTCAGTTAGGTGGTTCACTGATTTTTGTCCTCTGATGTCCTTGGGTAGGCAGAGGGAGTCTGGAAGGGCATCAAGGAATCTTTGTGTTGTCTGAGAATTTATAGCACGACTTTTGATGCTCCTTGGTTGGGTTCTGAGCATATTATTTGTTGAGATTGCAAACGTAATAAAATGGTGGTCCGATAGTCCAGGATTATGAGGAAACAACAACATTTATTCCATGGGACAAAACTAGGTCCAGAGTATGACTGTGGCAGTGAGTAGGTCCGGAGACATGTTGGACAAAACCCACTGAGTCGATGATGGCTCCGAAAGCCTTTTGGAGTGGGTCTGTGGACTTTTCCATGTGAATATTAAAGTCACCAAAAATGTGAATATTATCTGCTATGACTACAAGGTTTGATAGGAATTCAGGGAACTCAGTGAGGAACGCTGCATATGGCCCAGGAGGCCTGTAAACAGTAGCTATAAAAAAGTGATTGAGTAGGCTGCATAGATTTCATAACTAGAAGCTCAAAAGATTTAAATTAATAGAAATTTGCTATCGTAAATGTTAGCAACACCTCCGACTTTGCGGGATGCGCGGGGGATATGGTCACTAGTGTAACCACGAGGTGATGCCTCATTTAACACAGTAAATTCATCAGGCTTAAGCCATGTTTCAGTCAGGCCAATCACATCATGATCAGTGATTAGTTCATTGACTATAACTGCCTTGGTGAGGGATCTAACATTAAGTAGCCCTATTTTGAGATGTGAGGTATCACGATCTCTTTCAATAATGGCAGGAATGGAGGAGGTCTTTATTCTAGTGAGATTGCTAAGGCGAACACCGCCATGTTTAGTTTTGCCCAACCTAGGTCGAGGCACAGACACGGTCTCAATGGGGATAGCTGAGCTGACTACACTGACTGTGCTAGTGGCAGACTCCACTAAGCCGGCAGGCTGGCTAACAGCCTGCTGCCTGGCCTGCACCCTATTTCATTGTGGAGCTAGGGGAGTTAGAGCCCTGTCTATGTTCGTAGATAAGATGAGAGCACCCCTCCAGCTAGGATGGAGTCCGTCACTCCTCAACAGGCCAGGCTTGGTCCTGTTTATGGGTGAGGCCCAGAAAGAGGGCCAATTATCTACAAATTCTATCTTTTGGGAGGGGCAGAAAAAAGTTTTCAACCAGTGATTGAGTTGTGAGACTCTGCTGTAGAGCTCATCACTCCCCCCTAACTGGGAGGGGCCAGAGACAATTACTCGATGCCGACACATCTTTCTAGCTGATTTATACGCTGAAGCTATGTTGCGCTTGGTGACCTCTGACTGTTTCATCCTAACATCGTTGGTGCCGACGTGGATAACAATATCCCTATACTCTCTACACTCGCCAGTTTTAGCTTTAGCCAGCACCATCTTCAGATTAGCCTTAACGTCGGTAGCCCTGCCCCTGGTAAACAGTGTATGATGATTCGTTTTAAGTCTAATACTGCGGGTAATGGAGTCGCCAATGACTAGGGTTTTCAATTTGTCAGAGCTAATGGCGGGAGGCTTCGGCGTCTCAGACTCCCTAACGGGAGGAGTAGAGACCAGAGAAGGCTCGACCTCTGACTCCGACTCGCTGCTTAATGGGGAGAACCGGTTGAAAGTTTCTGTCGGCTGAATGAGCGACACCGGTTGAGCATTCCTACAGCATTTCCCTCCAGAAGCCATGAGAAAGTTGTCCGGCTGCGGGGACCGTGCGAGGGGATTTATACTAACGTTACTATCTGTACTTACTGGTGGCACAGACGCTGTTTCATCCTTTCCTACACTGAAATTACCCTTGCCTAACGATTGCGTCTGAAGCTGGGCTTGTAGCACAGCTATCCTCGCCGTAAGGCGATCGTTCTCCTGTATATTATGAGTACAGCGACTGCAATTAGAAGGCATCATGTTAATGTTACTACTTAGCTTCGGCTGTTGGAGGTCCTGACGAACAATGTCCAGATAAAGCATCCGGAGTGAAAAAGTTGAATGAAAAAAAGTTGAGTGAGGGAAAAACTTAAAATATAAACGCTAATTAAAAATTCTAAACCGTAAAGTTGTCAGATAGCAAAGTAAGGTTAGCAACAAAATGCACAGCAGCACGTAAACAAGTCTGCAAGTTGTGACTGGAAATGACACGATTGACAAAATTATAAAAAGCTTTGAAGTTTCCAATGAAGTTTCCATTGAAGGAGAGCCCACAGTCCATGATAGCGGGCCGTGTCGGTGGCACTGTATTATCCTCAAAGCGAACGAAGAATGTGTTCAGCCTGTCCAGGAAGCAAGACGTCGGTGTCTGTGACGTGGCTGGTTTTCCTTTTATAATCAGTGATTGTCTGTAGACCCTGCCACATTCGTCTTGTGTCTGAGCCGTTGAACTGGGACTCAACTTTGTCCCTATTCCGACATTTAGCCTGCTTGATTGCTTTGCGGAAGGAATAACTACACTGTTTGTATTCTTCCATATTCCCAGTCTTTTTGCCCTGGGTAAATGCGGTGGTTCACGCTTTCAGTTTTGTGCGAATGCTCCCATCTGTCCACGGCTTCTGGTTGGGGTAGGTTTTAATAGTCACAGCGGGTACAACATCTCCTATGCACTTCCTGATAAACTCATTCACCGTATCGGTATATGTGTCGATATTATTTTCTGAAGCTACTCTGAACATATCCCAGTCCGCGTGATCAAAACAATCTTGAAGCGTGGATTCTGATTTATCAGACCAGCGTTGAATAGTTCTTACCACGAATGCTTCCTGTTTGAGTTTCTGCCTATAGGAGGGGAGGAGCAAGATGGAATCGTGGTCCGATTTGCCGAATGGAGGGCAGGGGAGGGCCTTATATGTATTCTGGAAGGTAGTATAACAATGGTCAAGAGTTTTAGCAGTGCGAGTACAACAATCAATATGTTGATAGAATTTTGTGAGCCTCTTCCTCAAATTTGCTTTGTTAAAATATCCAGCTACAATAAATGCAGCCTCAGGATATGTGGTTTCCAGTTTGCATAAAGTCCAGTGAAGTTCTTTGAGGGATGTCGTGGTATTGGCTTGAGGGGGGATATAGACCGCTGTGGCTATTATTGATGTAAATTATCTCGGGAGATAGTACGGTCGGTATTTGATTGTGAGATATTCTAGGTCGGGTGAACAGAAGGACTTGAGTTCCTGTATGTTATCACAGTTACACCATAAGTAGTTAATCATAAAACATATACCTCCACCCTTCTGCTTCCCAGAGAGATGTTTGTTCCTGTCGGCACGATGTACTGAGAACCCAACTGGCTTTACAGTCAGACAGTATATTTCGAGAGAGCCATGTTTCAGCCAAGCAGAGAATGTTACAATCCCTGGTGTCTCTCTGAAAAGCAACTCTCGCCTTGAGCTCATCAACTTTATTAGCCAGAGATTGGACATGAGCGAATAAAATACTTGAGAGCGGTGGGTGGTGTGCATGCTTCCTAAGTCGGACCAGAAGACCGCCCCGAGTACCTCTCCTTCACCAGTGTTGTTTTGGGTCAGCCTCTGAAATAAGTTCAATTGATCTGGGGAGAGCAAACAAAGGATCTGCTCCAGGGAAGTCGTAATCCTGGTCGTAATGCTGGAAGTTCCGCCGCTCTAATATCCAATAGTTCTTCCCGGCTGTATGTAATGACACAAAACAATTCCTGAGCTAATAACGTAAAAAATAGTACATAAACAAACAAAATACTTCAGAGTTTCCTAAGAGGTAGTCGTGATGCTGCCATCTCCGTCAGCGCCATCATGCAATCTGTGTCTGGTTTGAGCTAGTTACTGGCTAGCTGGGTCTTCATCTGTGTCTGGTGTTAGCTAGTTACTGGCTAGCTGGGTCTTCATCTGTGTCTGGTGTTAGCTAGTTACTGTCTAGCTAGGTCTTCATCTGTGTCTGGTGTTAGCTAGTTACTGTCTAGCTGGGTCTTCATCTGTGTCTGGTGTTAGCTAGTTACTGGCTAGCTAGGTCTTCATCTGTGTCTGGTGTTAGCTAGTTACTGTCTAGCTAGGTCTTCATCTGTGTCTGGTGTTAGCTAGTTACTGGCTAGCTAGGTCTTCATCTGTGTCTGGTGTTAGCTAGTTACTGTCTAGCTGGGTCTTCATCTGTGTCTGGTGTTAGCTAGTTACTGTCTAGCTGGGTCTTCATCTGTGTCTGGTGTTAGCTAGTTACTGTCTAGCTAGGTCTTCATCTGTGTCTGGTGTTAGCTAGTTACTGGCTAGCTGGGTCTTCATCTGTGTCTGGTGTTAACTAGTTACTGTCTAGCTGGGTCTTCATCTGTGTCTGGTGTTAGCTAGTTACTGTCTAGCTGGGTCTTCATCTGTGTCTGGTGTTAGCTAGTTACTGGCTAGCTGGGTCTTCATCTGTGTCTGGTGTTAACTAGTTACTGTCTAGCTGGGTCTTCATCTGTGTCTGGTGTTAGCTAGTTACTGGCTAGCTAGGTCTTCATCTGTGTCTGGTGTTAGCTAGTTACTGTCTAGCTGGGTCTTCATCTGTGTCTGGTGTTAGCTAGTTACTGCCTAGCTAGGTCTTCATCTGTGTCTGGTGTTAGCTAGTTACTGTCTAGCTGGGTCTTCATCTGTGTCTGGTGTTAGCTAGTTACTGGCTGGAACAAAATGGGGGGAAGGGTCGTTCAAAACTCAGAAGCAGTTGTCAAGTCAACACATCCGTCAGTGCTGTGGTGAACCGCATCACAACAGACATGCCAAACAGGATATGTCAACAACAACAAAAATATATCATTGATACTAGTTCAATATTGTTTGAGTTGCTTTGTTTATCACCAAATTAGCTAGAGATGATGTTACTGCAACACTGCTCACTGCATCCAAGTTGCTTGACATAGGACTAATATGTAAATATATACTGAACGTTTCAAAGAACTGTCAGTCAACGTTAGCTCATGAATATAAGCCCACTCAGCCTGTCTTTTCAAACTTCCTGGTAGTTAGCCATGAGAGAAAAAGTACTTTTCAGAATGACTGTTGAGGACCTTTAAACTGTTTAATGGTTGAATATTTACCCATGTCCATATGATCTGTTCTGTTCTATAATCACATCCAGTTTAGAAGCCTTTATTTAGGCCTCTAGAAGTGCATGTGATATATAAAACACCTACTATTAATTAACCTGCTTGCTCTAATCGTTTGTAATTACAGTAAAATACTGTAGAAATAATGTTCTTACAGTTTAATAGTCACTTTTACTGTGTTTCATTGCTCTGGCATCAAAGTACCGTGAATATCTCAGTATTGTATTGGCACTATGCAGAGATGGTCAGAGATTTATCATAAGAGATCTAGTTGTAATTACAATTATTTTGAAGACGAATGTATCCCTAACTACAATAACATTTTCAGTAACATTTTACTTGCTATGACACGTTTTTTTTTAATCAACCTTGGTTGAATGGACTGACTGTAAGTTGCTGAGGACAAGAGCGCCCGCTAAATGACCTAAATGTAAAAAATGAAAACTTGCAAAGAACACTGGGTAATATGCCGCTGCGTGGGTCATTCCAGTAATATACTGTAAATGAGATTACACTAACATTTTTGGTACCATAAAATGGATTACTGTAAAATGGATTACAGTAGCTGTACTGTAAAATACATTACAGTAACTTACTGGTCAATTTCTACCAGTAAGTTTTACAGGAAATGTTTTAGAGTGTAGCCGTGAAAATCCATTGTGTGCCAACATTTCCAAACACCCAGCAGCATGGGCATTCTACTGTGTTCTCCTTGGAAAGTTAATGATCATATTTGGCCCTTTCCGGCTGTTGCCTTCATCAGAAAAGGTTCAGTAAATCCCTCTTCGACATCAAACTAGCTGCAGGGGGCAGGAAAAGGAGGTGCTGCTGATTCAACACGGTCGTTCTGTGGGCTGTGAAAACACTCTCAGCTGCAGCTTCACATCTCCTTGGGATATCTGCCTGACACCAAGGCCATAATTAAGATGCATTGACCCACACACACACACATCCTGAAAACATATTACTCTGCAGTTTTCGTCTCTCTCACACCCCTGCTCTGTCTGCCTGTCTGTCTCTCTCTCTCTCTCTCTCTCTCTCTCTCTCTCTCTCTCTCTCTCTCTGTCTGTTTGTCTGTCTGTCGTCTCCTGCAGTAACTCTCTCCCGTTTCTCTGCCTCTTCTACTCTCTCTCTCTGTAGTCTCCTGCAGTAACTCTCTCCAGATTCTCTGCCTCTACTCCTCCTCTCTTGCTCTCTCCTGGCGCCGTCTTTCCAAACTCATTCACTCTCTCTGTTTTCTCTTCCTTACACACACCCTCTCTTCTCTCTCTTCTCTCTCTTCTCTCTTCTCTCTCTTCTCTCTCTCTCTCTTCTCTCTCTCTCTGTGTGTCAAGCCAGGCCAGTTTTAGGTGAGGCCGTCCTAATGAGCCCACAGAGGACCTCTACTGCAATGTAGTGATTTAGAAGTTGTACAGTACACACACACACACATTTCCGTATTCTGCCTTCTCATCAATTTGAGCTGCCATTGGAGCCCAGTCAGCTATAACTCAGGCCCAACACTGACACAATGAGTGCCAGCAAATAATAAAGTTGTGGATCTCTGTGCCAGAGTATTGATGCTGTGGATCTCTGTGCCAGAGTATTGAAGTTGTGTATCACTGTGCCAAAGTATTGATGCTGTGGATCTCTGTGCCAGAGTATTGAAGCTGTGTATCACTGTGCCAGAGTATTGATGCTGTGTATCACTGTGCCAGAGTATTGATGCTGTGTATCACTGTGCCAGAGTATTGATGCTGTGGATCTCTGTGCCAGAGTATTGAAGCTGTGGATCTCTGTGCCAGAGTATTGAAGCTGTGTATCTCTGTGCCAGAGTATTGAAGCGGTGTATCACTGTGCCAGAGTATTGATGCTGTGTATCTCTGTGCCAGAGTACTGAAGCTGTGTATCTCTGTGCCAGAGTATTGATGCTGTGTATCACTGTGCCAGAGTACTGAAGCTGTGTATCTCTGTGCCAGAGTATTGATGCTGTGTATCACTGTGCCAGAGTACTGAAGCTGTGTATCTCTGTGCCAGAGTATTGATGATGTGTATCACTGTGCCAGAGTACTGAAGCTGTGTATCTCTGTGCCAGAGTATTGATGCTGTGTATCACTGTGCCAGAGTACTGAAGCTGTGTATCTCTGTGCCAGAGGGCCATTCTCTCCCCCCCAGCTGCCAAGATGATGAAGGAGTGCCTCCAGTTCTTCATCGAGCCGGCCCAAAAAATCAAGATCCGCCTCAAGGTAGGACCCTTGGACACCTATCAATTCTCAGACACCCCTTAATAGCACTGATGTTTGTCCTTGTCAAGATGTACTCAAGAGAAAGAAAGGATTGGTTCATTTCCCGTCTGTGCTTTATCTGTGTAGCAGTGCTGCATGATTGATGAAGGTCATTTTCCCTTCATCCTTCCCTCTCTTTGCCTCTCTCATCCATTGCTCCCTCTGTTCTAGGAATCTCGTAAGAAAGGGACGGATGAGAAGAAAAAACCTTTAGTGGAGAGTCAGCTGTTCATAATGGAACTGGCCAGGGAACTCAACAGACTGTGCCAGGTACACACATCCACAAAGACACACACAAAGACACACACACACACACACACACACACACACACACACACACACACACACACACACACACACACACACACACACACACACACACACACACACACACACACACACACACACACACACACGGACACACACGGACACACACGGACACACACACACACACACACACGGACACACACACACACGGACACGAACACACGGACACACACACACGGACACACACACACACGGACACACACGGACACATACACACACGCAAGCAAACAACCACACTCACTCTACTATTATCTTCTCAGAGGTCAAAGGTCCTAGCCCACATCTGGACAGGTGAAGACAACTGGCCTCCCAGTATGTGTAGACACTTCATAGTGGAGTGGGCTGCCGTGCTAGATAAGAGAGGCCAGGTGAGCACTGATGTTTGAAAGCTATTTGATAGTTTTACTTTAAAAAGCCTTTTTTTTTCTTTAAATTAATCCTTTTTCTTTGTTGATAAACTATTATTAGACCTCTATGAGACTTTATTATTGCAGTTTTTACTTCGTGACCTCTTTCCGTTGTCTTTTGACTGTGCAGCCGAGGAGCACGCAGACAGAGAAGAGGGACTGGAAGACAGGGGGAGAGTACGACATCGGAACCCACAAACGGGTCATCATGGACTGGACACACAAGCTCAGAAACAGACCAGAGGTAAGGAACATGGGAGGGATTGGGTCACTAGAGTCAAATTAAATGTATTTATGAAGCCCTTTTTGCATCAGCCGATGTCACAAAGTGCTATACAGAAACCCAGCCTAAAATCCCAAACAGCAAGCAATGCAGATGCACAGTGGCTAGGAAAAACTCCTTAGAAAGGCAGAAACCTAGAAGGGAACCAGGCTCTGAGGGGTGGCCAGTCCTCTACTGACTGTGCCGGGTGGAGATATAATCCCACCCATTTTGCCAAAGCACAGCCCCCACACCACTAGAGGGATATCAACAGACCACCAACTTACTACCCTGAGACAAGGCTGTGTATAGCCCACGAAGCTCTCCTCCACCGCACGAGTCTGAGGGGGCGGCAGAACAGGACAGGAAGATCACGTCAGTGACTCAACCCACTCAAGTCGAGTATAGCGAAAAAAGCCTGGCAAGACGTGACGCACCTAGGGACGGCATGGAAGAGCACTAGTAAGCCATTGACTCAGCCCCTGTAATAAGGTCAGAGGCAGAGAATCCAAGTGTCCAAAATATTACTAAAGAGTTTACTACCCTACTATATTAATTTCCTTCTCTCTCTCTCTCTCTCTCTCCATCTCTCTCTCTCGCTCTCTCTCTCCCTCTCCATCTCTGACTCCTCTGTGATTAAGGAACAACTCATCCTCATCCTCCCTTCTTCAGTCTCCTGTGTTGCATTAGTGTGCATATGATGGACTTATTATGTTGCAGTACGGACCAGTAATGGAAGACTCCGTCCTAATTCCCTCTTTTCATTTGTTACTATATAAAGTAATAACCATATGGACCTCCCCCTCCAGCCCAGTATCTGGCCCGGTGAGCCCGTGTTGATGATGTTGGATGATCTGGAGTTCCAGTGGAGGAGGGGGCGTCTGCCGAACCTTCTCCCAGCCATGGAGCTGGTCATGTGGGTGCTGCTGAGTGCAGACAGCCCTGATAAGGTGTGTGTGTTTCTATGACTGAACCAAAACAATAATAACAGCTTTGCCTTTCTACTTGCACCGAATGTGCTGACAGCTACTTATTGAGATTGTAATATGCAGTTGTCTTTTTGAGCTATCTTAAGATCAATGCACTACACACTAAAAACAAATGCTTCTATACAGTGCCAAATTGTAAAAAATAACACATTGTTATTTGGCTTGTAACCATAGCAGAACCCTTTCTGGTCCTATATGGAACCTTTTTTGAAGGTTCTATAAAGAACCATGCCCATAAGGTTCTAAATGGAACCTGTATCCTGTTATAAAGAACCCTTTCCTAAGGTTCTATAAAGAACCATTAAAAAAAAGGTTCTATATAGCACCAAAAAGGGATCCGCTATGGTTACAACACTTTTTGGGTCTAAATAGAACCATTTTTTATGGTTCCTGATATAACCTTTACAGATGATGGTTCTATAAAGAACCTTCCTTCCTCTCAAGGTTCGTTGTAGAACCATAAAGGGTTTTTATTCTGGTTTTAACAGTCATATTATATTGTTAAATTCCATAGGTTTTTATTAATTTGTTTATTAACAAGTTGAATCAGGTGTTCTAGCTCTGGAACAGCAGGGTCCCTGAGGAGAGAACTGAGAACTATTGATTTAGTCAAACACTCTCAATTGACTCAAGACCATACATGAGTGTATCACATGAGTCTGTCATTGGCCATCAACATACATGACATAAACCAATATAACACAACACATTAGATAAACTGGATGACACTCACTCACGGTTGCACAAAAAGAGCTGTGCACAAACCACACCCCAAAACATTCTAATTATCACTAAAAGAGGAAAGAACCCTTTTTTGAACTGCAAATAACATTGGAGAGCTTCTTTGGGTCAGTATGGTTCCACATAGAACCATCACTTTCCCAAAGAACCCTTGAGGAACCCTCATTTTGTAGTGTGTAATTGTAAGTTGCTCTGGGTAACAGCGTCTGCTAAATGACTAAATTGTTAATGTAAACTAACTGATTAATTATTCATCAATTAATCTGCATGATTAGATACACATTACACAGATAAACTCACTGAAGCCTTTCCTCTGTGTTTTCAGGAGGACGTAGCCAAACAGTGGCTGATCAGAAAACAGAGGAGTCAGAAGAGCGGTGTGTAGAGCTTTGACGTGTTGAAGTCATCAAGAAAGCGTTATGCTTCGATCACACCGGCAGCGTCGTTGCGCCAAATAGTACGCAGCATCATCATCTGGATATGAGTGCAACAAAAGTTCAACATTCACAAGGCAAACGCAGCGTTTCATTGGAAATAAATGCATTTCTGGTGTACCAAAATGCAATGACGCTGTCGGTGTGATGGAAAGAAGGCCTAGATTCTATCAGATCAGACGTTAACCGGGGATAGATGACGCCAGCATAGCAGGTGTTTTGGTGGTGCCGGAGTCCTATCAGTGATCAGTTGCTCATGTGGTCATTGTCACGAAGCCACACCCATCCCACTCTCGTTATTTTTTTATTTTTTATTTAACCTTTATTTAACTAGGCAAGTCAGTTAAGAACAAATTCCTATTTATAATGACGGCCTACCCCGACCTAACCTGGACGACGTTGGGCCAATTGCGCGCTGCCCAATGGGACTCCCAATCAAGGCCGGATGTGATGCAGCCTGCATTCGAACTAGGGACTACAGTGACGCCTCTTGCACTGAGATGCAATTTAAATTTTATTTTTATTTATTTCACCTTCATTTAACCAGGTAGGCTAGTTTAGAACAAGTTCTCATTTACAACTGCGACCTGGCCAAGATAAAGCAAAGCAGTTCGACACATACAACAACACAGAGTTACACATGGAATAAACAAACATACAGTCAATAATACAGTAGGAAAAAAAGTATGTATATATACAGTGTGTGCAAATGAGGTAAGATAAGGAAGGTAAGGCAATAAAATAGGCCATAGTGACGAAGTAATTACGATATAGCAAATAAACACTGGAGTGATAGATGTGCAGAAGATGAATGTGCAAGTAGAGATACTGGGGTGCAAAGGAGCTAAATAAATAAATAAATACAGTATGAGGATGAGGTAGTTGGATGGGCTATTTAGAGATGGACTATGTACAGGTGCAATGATCTGTGAGCTGCTCTGACAGCTGGTGCTTGAAGTTAGTGAGGGAGATAAGAGTCTCCAGCTTCAGCGATTTTTGCAGTTTGTTCCAGTCATTGGCAGCAGAGAACTGTAAGGAAAGGCAGCCAAAGAGGGAATTGGCTTTGGGGGTGACTAGTGAAATATACCTGCTGGAGCGCGTGCTGCGGGTGGGTGCTGCTATGGTGACCAGTGAACTGAGATAAGGCGGGGCTTTACCTAGCAAAGACTTGTAGATGACCTGGAGCCAGTGGGTTTGGCGACGAGTATGAAGCGAGGGCCAGCCAACGAGAGCATACAGGTCGCAGTGGTGGGTAGTATATGGGGCTTTGGTGAAAAAACAGATAGCACTGTGATAGACTGCATACAATTTGCTGAGTTGAGTGTTGGAGGCTATTTTGTAAATGACATCGAGGATCGGTAGGATAGTCAGTTTTACAAGGGTATGTTTGGCAGCATGAGTGAAGGATGCTTTGTTGCGAAATAGGAAGCCAATTCGATAATTCATTTTGGATTGGAGATGTTTAATATGAGTCTGGAAGGAGAGTTTACAGTCTAACCAGACACCTAGGTATTTGTAGTTGTCCACATATTCCTAGGTCAGAACCGTCCAGAGTAGCGATGCTGGCCAGGTCGATGAATACGGCTGCACAGTATTGTCTCTTTTCGATGGCAGTTATGATATCGTTTAGGACCTTTAGCGTGGCTGAGGTGCACCCATGACCAGCTCGGAAGCCAGATTGCATAGCGGAGAAGGTACGGTGGGATTCGAAATGGTTGGTGATCTGTTTGTTAACTTGGCTTTCGAAGACCTTAGAAAGGCAGGGTAGGATAGATATAAGTCTGTAGCAGTTTGGGTCTAGTGTCTCCCCATTTGAAGAGGGGGATGACCGCTGCAGCTTTCCAATCTTTGGGGATCTCAGACAATACGAAAGAGCGGTTGAACAGGCTAGTAATAGGGGTTGCAACAATTTCAGCAGATCATTTTAGAAAGAGAGGGTCCAGATTGTCTAGCCCGGCTGATTTGTAAGGGTCCAGATTTTGCAGCTCTTTCAGAACATCAGGTATCTGGATTTGGGTGAAGGAGAAATGGGGGAGACTTGGGCGAGTTGCTGTGGGGGGTGCAGGGCAGTTGACCGGGTAAGGGTAGTCAGGTGGAAAGCTAGGCCAGCCATAGAAAAATGCTTATTGAAATTCTCAATAATCGTGGATTTATTGGTAGTGACAGTGTTTCCTAGCCTCAGTGCAGTGGGCAGCTGGGAGGAGGTGCTCTTATTCTCCATGGACTTTACAGTGTCTCAGAACTTTTTTGAGTTTGTGCTACAGGATGCAAATGTCTGTTTGAAAAAGCTAGCCTTAGCTTTCCTAACTGCTTGTATATATTGGTTCCTAACTTCCCTGAAAAGTTGCGTATCACGGGGGCCATTCGATGCTAATGCAGAACGCCACAGGATGTTTTTGTGCTGGTCAAGGGCAGTCAGGTCTGGAGAGTACCAAGGGCTATATCTGTTCCTGGTTAAAAAAAAAATTTATGGAGCATGCCTATTTAAGATGGTGAGGAAGGCACTTTTAAAGAATAACCAGGCATCCTCTACTGACGGGATGAGATCAATATCCTTCCAGGATACCCGGGCTAGGTCGATTAGAAAGGCCTGCTCGCTGAAGTGTTTTAGGGAGCGTTTGACAGTGATGAGGGGTGGTCGTTTGACCGCAGACCCATTACGGATGCAGGCAATGAGGCAGTGATTGCTGAGATCTTGGTTGAAGACAGCAGAGGTGTATTTGGAGGGCATGTTGGTTAGGATGATATCTATGAGGGTGCCCGTGTTTACGGAGTTGGGGTGGTACCTGGTAGGTTCATTGATAATTTGTGTGAGATTGAGGGCATCAAGCTTAGGTTGTAGGATGGCCAGGGTGTTAAGCATGTCCCAGTTTAGGTCACCTAGCAGCACGAGCTCTGAAGATAGATGGGGGGCAATCAATTCACATATGGTGTCCAGGGCACAGCTGGGGGCAGAGGGTGGTCTATAGCAAGCGGCAACGGTAAGAGACTTGTTTCTGGAAATGTGGATTTTTAGAAGTAGAAGCTCGAATTGTTTGGGCACAGACCTGAATAGTATGACAGAACTCTGCAGGCTATCCCTGCAGTAGATTGCCACTCCGCCCCCTTTGGCAGTTCTATCTTGTCGGAAAATGTTATAGTTAGGGATGAAAATTTCAGGGTTTTTGGTGGTCTTCCTAAGCCAGGATTCAGACACGGCTTGGACATCTGGGTTGGCTAAGGCAGTGAATAAAACAAACTTGGGGAGGAGGCTTCTAATGTTAACATGCATGAAACCAAGGCTTTTACGGTTACAAAAGTCAACAAATGAGAGCGCCTGGGGAATGGGAGTGGAGCTAGGCACTGCTGGGCCTGGATTAACCTCTAAATCACCAGAGGAACAAAGGAGGAGTAGGATAAGGGTACGGCTAAAGGCTATAAGAACTGGTCGTCTAGTACGTTCGGAACAGAGAGTAAAAGGAGCATGTTTCTGGGCGCGATAGAATAGATTCAAGGCATAATGTACAGACAAAGGTTTGGTTGGATGTGAATACAGTGGAGGTAAACCTAGGTATAGAGTGACGATGAGAGAGATATTGTCTCTAGAAACATCATTTAAACCAGGTGATGTCACTTCATGTGTGGGAGGTGGAACTGAAGGGTTAGCTAAGGCATATTGAGCAGGGCTAGAGGCTCTACAGTGAAATAAGACAATAATTACTAACCAGAACAGCAATGGACAAGGCATATTGACATTAGCGAGAGGCATGCGTAGCCGAGTGATCTTAGGGGTCCAGTGAGTAGTTAAGCTGGCTGGAGACAAGGCGATTCAGACAGCTAGCGGGCCGGGGATAGCAAGCTAGCAGAAGGGCCTTAGAGGTACGTCGCGACGGAAGAAGTCTGTTGTAGCCTTCTCGTGCAGAGGCCCCTCGTGCGGTTCCGTCGGCAGACCAGCCGTTATTGATTAATAGGGTTGCGTGCAGTAAAGGTGCCCAGTCCAATTGGCAAAATGCCTTGGACCGCTGCGCCACTCGGGAGCACGTTAGACGTTCAGAATGAGAAGGGTATAGGTTATATAGAAATAATGGCCATCAAAATGAAAATCATTGAATGAAATACTGACGATTTCTATAAGCCTAATCAAGGTGTAGATTACATTCCAGTGTTCAAACTTGTAAACACGGTTGCATAGAATTTCTAAATGCGACTCCGTGCCACCAATGGCAATGTCCACAATAGGTATAATGGGCGTATTCGATGATGCTGAGTCGTGGGGAACCGGGCAAAGGCCCTTCACGTCATCGGGTGAAAGCGGTGAGGGAGGAGCATCATTCTCAAATCAAACAGCCGCTCGGTCATTTTGTCAACAAAGCAGCATGGTTCATCGTCCAGAAACATACATCTCTTTTCCATAAAATTAATATTAAAATGTTCTGGTGATGGGGAAACTAAGCTTCCTGAAACATTAAGGTTTTCCAGCCAATTGTGTTGAAAATAGGTTCATTACTCGAGGCTTTGATCAACAGTGTACAATAGTGGCACCTGCTGGTTAAAAGATTTTAGAGCAACCAAATTATTATAGATGACGTCCCATGCACAGTGTAGCCTTTTTGTCTTATACCAAACCAATCAGGTCGTTGTTCAACAAAACAAAGCTTTGGACGTCATTGATCACGTGCTTCTGATAAAGTGATACAGACATTGTGTGCTGCTTTGAAGTACACTGCTTGGCGATTTTGACGCATGCCTCAGAGCTCCGACATTAAACGGAACATCACTAGAATTTTCGAAGTAGTTTGCATTGGGAAGACATGCCTGCATTGGTAAGGCATGCCTCAGAGCTCTGACGTTAAATGTAACATCACTAGAATTTTTGAAGTAGTTTGCATTGGGAAGACAGACAGTGTGGGACGTCATCTATAATCATTTGGTTGCTCTAAAATCGTTTAACGTTTTTATCAAAAGCAATCATTTTTGCATGGAAAAACACAGACTCCTACTAATTACAACACGTTTAATTACGTTACTTTTGTTTTGAGCCAACTTCGCCGTCGGTACTCCCGGTAGGCAATCAACTTTCACCCAATGCAAATCACGCCTACACGGGTGCCTAGATTAATCGAGCCCCCTCATTGCTGGGAGCCACTTCTGGATTTGACAGCTCTAACGCAGTTTCAACTCTGACACCGCCAAAACAACAGCTTTGTAGGTGATGGCCAGCGCAAATCTGATTGAATCTTGCCCTTACACAAGTGTTACAGCAATCAGTGACAGAGAGATGTTGGAGATCACAGGTGTGTCATTGTGTGACAATGAGAGCTGATTGTGACACTAAGTAAAATTAAGGCTAATAATCAATCAGTGCTCAAGAGATCCCATGTGATTCATAGAATTTATCATGGGCAAATCAATCGGTCAGCCTTTCATAGCCATTAGTGTGACATCCCAGCAAACATGACCCCATTGGCCCCATGTGGGTATTCGCCTGACACGGGCTAGCCAGTCCCTCAGGATTTCGTCTGGATTTTGTCAAATATTTGCGAGCAAAAATGCTTGATTTTGCTCTTGCAATTCTGACATTTCGCATGGCAATATGCAATGATTTCATCCAATAATATGCAATATGTCGCAAAATTGTGCTGAAAAGGGAAAACGTTTTGTTGACGTTTGGCTTGATAGAATCATATAATGCGGGGAATGTGCGGTGATTGGTTGAAATTTCGAGCCCTCTTTTTGTACTGTGGTGATCGGTCAGTTTTATATGATAATATTACAATGATTTGTCTGTTTTATGCGGAAATAGTGTGGTGATTGGTCAAATTTGTAAGCCCTCGCCTCATATAATATGCAAGGAATTGTTGATTTTGCAAAACTATTTGCTGTTGTAGAATCACGGAATCCTGGAGCGACGGGCTAGCTCACACTAAGCCCACACCAGCCCAACACAGGCTAGCCCACACCAGCCCAACACAGGCTAGCCCACACCAGCCCAACACAGGCTAGCCCACACCAGCCCAACACAGGCTAGCCCACACCAGCCCAACACAGGCTAGCCCACACCAGCCCAACACAGGCTAGCCCACACCAGCCCAACACAGGCTAGCCCACACCAGCCCAACACAGGCTTGCCCACACCAGCCCAACACAGGCTAGCCCACACCAGCCCAACACAGGCTTGCCCACACCAGCCCAACACAGGCTAGCCCACACCAGCCCAACACAGGCTAGCCCACACCAGCCCAACACAGGCTAGCCCACACCAGCCCAACACAGGCTAGCCCACACCAGCCCAACACAGGCTTGCCCACACCAGCCCAACACAGGCTTGCCCACACCAGCCCAACACAGGCTTGCCCACACCAGCCCAACACAGGCTTGCCCACACCAGCCCAACACAGGCTAGCCCCCACCAGCCCAACACAGGCTAGCCCACACCAGCCCAACACAGGCTAGCCCACACCAGCCCAACACAGGCTAGCCCACACCAGCCCAACACAGGCTAGCCCTCACCAGCCCAACACAGGCTAGCCCACACCAACCCAAAACAGGCTAGCCCACACCAGCCCAACACAGGCTAGCCAACACCAGCCCAACGCGGGCTAGCCCACACCAGCCCAACACAGGCTTGCACACACCAACCCAAAACAGGCTAGCCCACACCAGCCCAACACAGGCTAGCCAACACCAGCCCAACGCGGGCTAGCCCACACCAGCCCAACACAGGCTAGCCCACACCAGCCCAACACAGGCTTGCCCACACCAACCCAAAACAGGCTAGCCCACACCAGCCCAACACAGGCTAGCCCACACCAGCCCAACACAGGCTAGACCACACCAGCCCAACACAGGCTAGACCACACCAGCCCAACACAGGCTAGCCCACACCAACCCAAAACAGGCTAGCCCACACCAGCCCAACACAGGCTAGCCCAAGTCCTAGTACCTCACAATGTAGAATATTTGGGGCATTGTTTGCACACAGGTCTTTCTGTGCAACCGTTACTGAGAAGTTTGTTTCAGTTGAAGTGTTCTGTTGTGTGATGCCCAAATAGTGTTTGATCTTGTACCGTGCCAATGATGAAGTTTTCAAAAATACTTAAATAAGTGTGACGTGTTTGTCTTGTAAGAAATACATGAATGATAGTAACAACCTGGTTGTCATTCTGATACAACGTGACACATTTACCAAATACCTTTAATTCTTGAAAATGTTAAAATGTATGCATTGAATTGTAATAAATAAATAATACAGAAATTCATATTAAATAATGGATAAAACCATATAAATTGGCATAGGGTGCGCAGCCCAAATGGGGCCATTATTTTTGCCCACGTCGGGTTGACATCATGCCAATGCGGGCATGTTTGCTGGGAAAATATTATTTCAGACAAAGTGAGGGCTGCCCTCACAAGATATGGGCTGCCCACGCTGGGCCAATGCCTTGGGGACCAATGTGGAGCCAAGGCCGATCGGCTTAATGTCCGCAGCCATTGGGCCCACATCGTGCTCCGGGATGGTTGATGAATCACTTGAAGTGCTGCCAATTGGTATTGATAAGAAAAATGAAAGGAGCGGAATGGAACAAACATGCCTGAGTACTTGGCAGTTAAGTAACAGAAAATGGGTTAAGATTGAACTTTTGACAGTATTTTAACCCCAGTTTTGTTGACACTTTCAGATGCAGCCCGCTACATTCCCCACAATGGTATGTGAAGCTCATAATGGATTTGTTATTGCGGAGTAAAGGAAACTGTAAATACAGTCATCCCTTTTCTTACTCTAACAACAACTTTTTATCTCAGTATGGAACTGGATCTGTGATGCTGCAGAGGAAGTGACCCTTGACCCCAAGACAGCCAACCCTGACCTCTTCCTCTCTGATGACGACAAGCGCATGCGCTGTGGCCTGGAGCGGCGAGACATCCCTAACTGTAGTCGCCGCTTCGACGGCTGGTGGTTTTGCGCTCTGGGAAACAAGGGCTACATCTCCGGGCGCCATTACTGGGAAGTCGAAGTGGGCGACCGGGACTGGCGGCTGGGCGTGGCTAAAGGCTCCGCCCAGAGGAAGGGTTACAGTCCCCTCAACACACAGACGGGCTACCTCACCCTGAGGCTGGAGAGGGGCTCAGACCTCAAGGCGCTGACGGTGCCCTCTACGCCGCTGGCCCAGATGCTGGTCCCCAGGAAGGTAGGGGTCTACCTGGACTATGAGCAGGGCCAGGTCTCCTTCTACGATGTGGAGAAGAGGTCCCACATCTACACGTACAACGAGACCTTCACAGAGAGACTGTTCCCCGTGTTTGGGACTGTAGATGTGGTGAGGGATCTGGTGATCAGGCCGGCACAGACCAGGGAACCCTGCCTCTGCCCTGGACCCTGTCTCTGGTGATAACGTATTACAGCGTTCTTCAAACCTGGTCCTGGAGAGCTAGCCTGGAATCCACACGGAATATTGTAAATGTAGCGGAATTCAGTGTAAATTCCAGGCTAGTAGAGTGCAGGCTTTTGTTCTGGTCCAGCACTATCACACCTGATTCGATGGTGTGATGATTAGTTCATTAGTTCATTCAGGTGTGTTAAAACAAGGCTGGAACAAATGCATGCACTCCTTAGGACCTGGGCTGAAGAACAATTATTACCTCCTCCCTGTTATACTTTTTATTACATTGCCTTCATGCCACAGTACTTCAAGGTACAAAGGAACTGTAAAAGAACGTGCTGCCCAAATTACCCAAAGATCTGACGGAGTTGATATTTAGTTCAGCAAGAGCTTGCACACAGAAGACAGACACAGAGAGAGACAGAGACACACAGACAGACAGAAAGCTAGGGTTTACAGTCTATAAAGGGACGGTAGAGAGAGTAGCATGCAGTACTTCATTCTTCCTCTGATTCTCTGCCTCTTCCTCTCTGATTCTCTAATTCTCTTCCTCTCTCATTCTCTTATTCTTTGATTTTCTGATCCTCTGATTCTCTTCCTCTCTGATTCCTCTGTCCAGCTTGCCAGAGTCTCATAACGTGTTTCAGCATGTTTTTGGAAGGTACGGTTGATATTGACAGTGTGTGTAATGGTGTGATAACAATGCTTTTTTTCAGTCATCAATAAATTAAGACAAATCTCAAGAAGATGTTTGTCGGTTTCTCGTCTACGAAGGTGTGGCATTAGGGTTTCAAAGGCGGGGTATATTACTGGTAACTTTCAAAGTCTACCAGTAAACTACCAGAATTTTTTGTAACTTTCAGGAATTTATCACATGACATCTAGTGGCTTTTATGGGTACTTCAGATTATCACAGGTGTCTGTAATTATTTCTGGCCTCTGAGGGGCCTTATCACATGTAAAATAAGATGATTTTAAAATTTAAAAAAATGATTGAAAACATTATCCTAAATTACAACCCATCAACTTAGTGAATGTCATTGGTGTTTAATATGAGGGTTTCAGCATTAAATATGCTTTATATTATTTACACACGTTTATGTCTTTGTTGTTAATGCTTCGGGGCGCCAAACTGGTGGCAGTTGAGAAAAAAGTAAATAGAAGAGTTAGGGCTCTTTAGATCAGATCTGCTTTAGATCAGATCCGCTTTAGATCAGATACGCTTTAGATCAGATACGCTTTAGATCAGATACGCTTTAGATCAGATCCGCTTTAGATCAGATCTGCTTTAGCCGACATCCACACAGCAGTTGTTTTGCTCGGGTCGGAAATGGAACTGCGTTAGAGCTGTCAAATCCACCAGCGGCTCCTGGCAAAATACCTTCATTTTATTTTATTTAACCTTTATTTAGCTAGGCAAGTCAGTTAATAAGAACAAAATTCTTATTTACAATGACGGCCTACCTAAAGTGGACTTTTCCATTGGCTGCATGGAGTTGCATTAAGGGAAATCCCACACAGCCTTGTTTACAAGTTTGAACACTGGAATGCGAGATGTAATCTACACCATAGAAATCCTAATTATTTTGTTTAATGCTTTTTAGTTTGAGCGTCATTATTTCTATATAGCCTCGACTTTCAAGTTCGGAACTTCTAAAGCTAGTGGGATGGGTGTGGCTTGGTGACAATGATCTCGAACAGCTGCTCACCGATTTGACAGCTCCAACGCTACTGCCGGGTTAACGGTTGATCTGATTGAATCTAGGCCTTAATTGAAAATGCCATTGTTGATTAGATGAATTTTTCATTAATTAGGCTTTTTTTCTCTTGAACCACTAGAAACTAATGGACGATATGGACACAGATATACAAAATGCGCACTATATATGAATACATATATTAAAGTATAAATTAACATAGATTGCCTGATAAATACCATTTGCAACAATTCCGGTAACTTTGGTAAATTACCGGTAGTTTGCTACCCTGCAGTGCCTTTGAAAAGTATTCAGACCCCTTGACTTTTTCCACATTTCTTTACATGACAGCCTTATCTAAAGTGGTTCAAATAGTTTTTCCCCCTAATCGATCTACACACAATACCCCATAATCACAAAGCAAAAACAGTTTTTTAGCAATTTTACATAAGTATTCAGACCCTTTACTCAGTACTTTGTTGAAGCACCTTTGGCAACGATTACAGCCTCACGTCTTCTTGGGTATGACGCTACAAACTTGGCATACCTGTATTTGGGGAGTTTCTCCCATTCTTCTATGCAGATCCTCTCAAGCTCTGTCAGGTTGGATGGGGAGCGTTGCTGCACAGCTATTTTCAGGTCTCTCTAGAGATGTTGGATCGGGTTCAAGTCCGGGCTCTGGCTGGGCCACTCAAGGACATTGAGACTTGTCCCGATGCCACTCCTGCGTTGTCTTAGTTGAGTGCTTAGGGTCGTTGTCCTGTTGGAAGGTGAACCTACGCCCCAGTCTGAGGTCCTGAGCGCTCTGGAGCAGGTTTTCATCAAGGATCTCTGTACTTTGCTCTGTTCATATATCCCTCGAGGAAAAACAAAGCATGATGCTGCCACCATCACGCTTCACTGTAGGGATGGTGCCAGGTTTCCTCCAGCCATGACGCTTGGCATTCAGGCGAAAGAGTTCAATCTTGATTTCATATTGTTTCTCATGGTCAGAGTCTTTAGGTGCCTTTTGGCAAACTCCAAGCGGGCTGTCATGTGCCTTTTACTGAGGAGTGGCTTCCGTCTGGTCACTCTACCGTAAAGGCCTGATTGGTGGAGTGCTGCAGAGATGGTTGTCCTTATAGAAGTTTCTCCCATCTCTACAGAGGAACTCTGGAGCTGTCAGAGTGACCATCGGGTTCGTGGTCCCCTCCCCTGATTGCTCAGTTTGGCCGGGCAGCCAGCTCTAGGAAGAGTCTTGGTGGTTCTAAACTTCTTCCATTTAAGAATGATGGAGGCCACGGTGATCTTGGGGACCTTCAATGCTGCAGAAATGTTTTGGTACCCTTCCCCAGATCTGTGGCTCAACACAATCTGGTCTCGGAGCTCTACGGACAATTCCTTCGACCTCATGGCTTGGGTTTTGCTCTGACATGCATTGACAGGTGTGTGCCTTTCCAAATCATGTCCAATCAATTGAATTTACCACAGGTGGACTCCAATCACAGTTGTAGAAACATCTCAAGGATGATCAATGGAAACAGGATGCACCTGAGCTCAATTTCGAGTCATAGCAAAGGGTCTGAATAATTATGTAAATAAGGATTTCAAAAATATATATTTTTTAACATTTGCAAACATTTCTAAAAACCTGTTTTCGCTTTGTCATTATGGGGTATTGTGTTTAGATTGAGGAGTATTTAAAAATATATGAATACATTTAGAAAAAGGCTGTAAGGGGAAGGGGTCTGAATTCTTTCCAAATGAATTGTACATGAGCATATACAGAAATGCATCTAGAGGTGGTTTATATTCAATCTTTATTAAGTGTAATAAAATAGACAGATATAAAAAAAACAGTAAGTAACTGATGAATAGATATGATGAAAAAGTATAAAAAAGCTTTGCCTTATACATTTTTGTTGGTATATTTATGAAATGTTAATGATATTCATCTCGCCATGTCTTACTAAGTGTAAGGACTCTTTACAATGGACAGCATTTTGAATTGAACTAAAGCACAACATAGGTTTGAAAATACATTATAAAGGCAATACAATATTTTTTTTGTCTCAGAAATATCCGGACTAAGTCGTTTAAGTTATGCTAGAATATATTAGTTAGACACAAAAGGTTTTAGACCATAGCACTCAATCAGAAACAATGACACAGTAATGAGACACACTTTAACTATGAAATGCTGTTACCTGGGAATACCTTATTTGAGGTTATATCTAAATTAGAACTATAATTTATGCGAATTAGCAAACGCTTTTTTTTCAGGTGGCATGGGTGGTCCCTGGAATCAAACCCACTATCCAGGCGTTGCAAGTGCTATGCTCTACCAACTGAGCTACAGAGGACCATTATGAATGTATTAAATTTGTTCACATACGCATGGGAAAAAATAAAGGGAAATGAAATATGCAAAACCATAGGAAACATATTTTTACACAAACAATACATTGCAATACAGTATTTGGCATCAACATTTCAATTCCATTTCTTCTGACGTACAGAAAACACATCAGTCTAATATATTTGTAAATGCTGTGAGAGTTACCAACAATCTAATAACACAATGAACCCCTACAAAAAAAGGCAGACATGTCATCAATTTAATAACCTGTAGGCATGTTGCAGACAAGTAGCCGACCAGTACAAAACCTCTTACCTACTCTCCCTCTCTTTACCTCTCAGCTAATCTCTGTCAAAAGATATATTAGCAGGAGCCAACTCTACTTTTAACTATTGAGAACCGACCTCAGAGAAGTGTAATGGCCTTGCCTTATCTAAAGCCTCGGTGTGGTATCAGGTAGAAGCAATAGAGAATTACAAACTTCCAACAAGACATCTCTTTGTGGGGGTGGTTTTACATTTGAATGTAAAATGTTTGCGACAAAATAGAAACAAACGACAAAACTAAATCATTAAGAATGAAAATGAATCCCGTGTCCGATGGGAGGACAGGAGCCATTGTTTGTAACAGACAGAGAGGAGGACATGTTGGGTACCGTGGACGCCGCTATCTTGTTGTTGACCTTTGACTTCAGGTCTCGTAGAATGACCTCTCGACCTTCTTGGTGACGCTGCTGGTGCCGGCCACTTGCATGCTCCTCTGCACCACCTCCTTCGTCACATGACGAGTCACCATGCCGCTGGTCTCTGTGTGCTGGGTCGTCTTCCCCACCATCATCATACCATCTCCTAGGGGGAGGAGAGGGGGTTAGAGAGATGCTGTGAGTGAGAGAGAGTGAGTGAGAGAGAGAGAGAAATGCTGTGGGAGAGAGAGAGAGAGAGAGACAGAGAGACAGAGAGACAGAGAGACAGAGAGAGAGAGAGAGAGAGAGAGAGAGAGAGAAATGCTGTGGGAGTGAGAGAGAGGGAGATTAAATTGATACACTACCTGAGTAGTATGGGTCGTTGATCATGGTGTGTGTGACGTTGGTGTGTGTGCTGCCCTCTGTAGGAAGTTGGTACACATCTCTCTTGGTCAAGGACTGACTGCTGTACTGAGACGTACCGCCTAGACCTCCTAGTTGAGACGTACCGCCTAGACCTCCTAGTTGAGTCATACCGCCTAGGCCTCCTAGTTGAGTCATACCGCCTAGGCCTCCTAGTTGAGACGTACCGCCTAGACCTCCTAGTTGAGTCATACCGCCTAGACCTCCTAGTTGAGTCATACCGCCTAGGCCTCCTAGTTGAGACGTACCGCCTACAGAGGGGAGCAAGAGACAGAATCATACATTAGTATACAATACAATTCCAAATGTACAAACGCATAGAACACTGGCTTCTAAATATGAAACCCAGTATGGTACCTGTAAAGTGAGTCCCGAGTACCGAAACCTTATTCATTTCAATTTAAGCACTAGATAAAACCTTAGATAAAAGAGACTCTTTTAGGACTCTGTCCTCTTTACCGTCATCCTGAGACTCGATGGTGATAATGCCCTCCCTCTCGGGGCCGAAGCCCTGGGTCGTCCTGGCCTGAACTTTGAACTTGTACGGCATGTTCTCACTCAGGTCCGGAACTGTCAGACTGGTCTCAGCGCTGTCACCGCTCACCTGGAAGGAACGCATGTCACCTGGGAGAGGGGGGGTGGAGATGAAGGGGGAAAGTGGGGATCAGACTAGGAAATTAAAGTGGATATAAATATGAAAGTTAAAGGACATTTGATTAGCATTGTCCAATAACAAGTCAAGAAGACCTAGAGATTAACAAAATAGAAGAGTCTTTGATTATTTTGTCTCTCGAGATCACGTCAATGTATAAATCCTAGCAAATGACTGTTGACAAAAATCTCTACAATCCCCGAAAACTGATCTGGAGTCAGTGTTCAGTCTCACCTCCTCCGTGCAGATGTTCACAGGTGACCACGTAGCCCAGGATGTCTCCGTTGGGTTTGCGGGGTTTCTCCCAGCTCAGCTGCAGTGCCTCGGGGGACAGCGCTGTGAATACCAGGGGGCCTGGAGCACTGGGGGTGCTGAGAGTGAAGGGAGAACCTGAGGGAGACGGGGGAGAAGGGGAGTTAGAGAGGAGAGGTGGAGAGAGTTAAGGGACAGAGCTGTGAACACCAGGGGGTCTGGAGCACTGGGGGTGCTGAGAGTGAAGGGAGAACCTGAGGGAGACGGGGGAGAAGGGGAGTTAGAGAGGAGAGGTGGAGAGAGTTAAGGGACAGAGCTGTGAATACCAGGGGGTCTGGAGCACTGGGGGTACTGAGAGTGAAGGGAGAAACTGAGGAGGGAAGACAGAGCGAGTGAGAGAGAGAGGGGAGAAAGAGAGAGAGCGTGAGGAAGAGAATACATGGAGGGAGTGAAGGAGAGACCAAGGAACAACGGATTGAAAGATTGAAAATAGAAATAGGTAATTGGAGAGAGAAAGTAAATGTAGATTAAACCGGAAACAGAGAGCTAGAGGTCGGAGATCAATCAGCTAACCAAAGGAGTGAGGATAAGAGGGATCCACAATGGGTGGCAAAGATGTATAGCTGATTACCTGGCATTGGGCTGAGTGGTCTGTATAGCTGATTACCTGGCATTGGGCTGAGTGGTCTGTATAGCTGATTACCTGGCATTGGGCTGAGTGGTCTGTATAGCTGATTACCTGGCATTGGGCTGAGTGGTCTGTATAGCTGATTACCTGGCATTGGGCTGAGTGGTCTGTATAGCTGATTACCTGGCATTGGGCTGAGTGGTCTGTATAGCTGATTACCTGGCATTGGGCTGAGTGGTCTGTATAGCTGATTACCTGGCATTGGGCTGAGTGGTCTGTATAGCTGATTACCTGACATTGGGCTGAGTGGTCTGTATAGCTGATTACCTGGCATTGGGCTGAGTGGTCTGTATAGCTGATTACCTGGCATTGGGCTGAGTGGTCTGTATAGCTGATTACCTGGCATTTGGGCTGAGTGGTCTGTATAGCTGATTACCTGGCATTGGGCTGAGTGGTCTGTATAGCTGATTACCTGGCATTGGGCTGAGTGGTCTGTATAGCTGATTACCTGGCATTGGGCTGAGTGGTCTGTATAGCTGATTACCTGGCATTGGGCTGAGTGGTCTGTATAGCTGATTACCTGGCATTGGGCTGAGTGGTCTGTATAGCTGATTACCTGGCATTGGGCTGAGTGGTCTGTATAGCTGATTACCTGCCATTGGGCTGAGTGGTCTGTATAGCTGATTACCTGGCATTGGGCTGAGTGGTCTGTATAGCTGATTACCTGGCATTGGGCTGAGTGGTCTGTATAGCTGATTACCTGGCATTGGGCTGAGTGGTCTGTATAGCTGATTACCTGGCATTGGGCTGAGTGGTCTGTATAGCTGATTACCTGGCATTGGGCTGAGTGGTCTGTATAGCGGATTACCTGGCATTGGGCTGAGTGGTCTGTATAGCGGATTACCTGGCATTGGGCTGAGTGGTCTGTATAGCGGATTACCTGGCATTGGGCTGAGTGGTCTGTATAGCTGATTACCTGGCATTGGGCTGAGTGGTCTGTATAGCTGATTACCTGGCATTGGGCTGAGTGGTCTGTATAGCTGATTACCTGGCATTGGGCTGAGTGGTCTGTATAGCTGATTACCTGGCATTGGGCTGAGTGGTCTGTATAGCTGATTACCTGGCATTGGGCTGAGTGGTCTGTATAGCTGATTACCTGGCATTGGGCTGAGTGGTCTGTATAGCTGATTACCTGGCATTGGGCTGAGTGGTCTGTATAGCTGATTACCTGGCATTGGGCTGAGTGGTCTGTATAGCTGATTACCTGGCATTGGGCTGAGTGGTCTGTATAGCTGATTACCTGCTATTGGGCTGAGTGGTCTGTATAGCTGATTACCTGGCATTGGGCTGAGTGGTCTGTATAGCTGATTACCTGGCATTGAGCTGAGTGGTCTGTATAGCTGATTACCTGGCATTGGGCTGAGTGGTCTGTATAGCTGATTACCTGGCATTGGGCTGAGTGGTCTGTATAGCTGATTACCTGGCATTGGGCTGAGTGGTCTGTATAGCTGATTACCTGGCATTGGGCTGAGTGGTCTGTATAGCTGATTACCTGGCATTGGGCTGAGTGGTCTGTATAGCTGATTACCTGGCATTGGGCTGAGTGGTCTGTATAGCTGATTACCTGGCATTGGGCTGAGTGGTCTGTATAGCTGATTACCTGGCATTGGGCTGAGTGGTCTGTATAGCTGATTACCTGCCATTGGGCTGAGTGGTCTGTATAGCTGATTACCTGCCATTGGGCTGAGTGGGCTGTTGGGGTCGACAGCTGACTCTATGGTGATGACTCCCTCCCTCTCCGGTCCCCAGCCTTCCTGACTCTGAGCCTTCACCTTGAACAGGTAGGAGTGGTTAGGCAGCAGGTCCTGCACCACCACGGAGTTGTCTGCGGGGCTGGACATGTTTATACGCTTCACATCACCTGGATAGAGAGACAAAGGGGGTTAGATTACTGTAAAGGGATGCTGGGACAAGGCTATGAGATCTAAAACAGTTGATAGGATTTGAAGAAAGCCCTATCAGAAGTCTTCACGGATATTCCCGAACCCGATTACCCGAGGTCCGACCCAGTATAGTAGTTGACCCTCGGATCACGCTCGGCAGCCACGCACCTCGGATCGGTTTGGTAATATGGAAAATACTGGCCAGATCCAAAATTATATGTGAAGAGGAAAATATCCTGATGAAATTAAATATCCTAGGATTTACATTTGCTATGCATGGCAGTTGATTCAGTCAATAGCATTAATGTCTCTCCTACACCTGTCTGCCTTGAGGTCTCTTTATAGCCAACTTGCATCATTATTTCCACTGGAGATATGGGATCAGCAATATGGTGCTATTTCACATGAGGCGTGGTGGTTACTTAGGAACTCTTGTCGTTCGCAATGGATGTAAAACACTGTTGATGTCGGATTGGAATTTCACGGATCCTATTCAACCAAACCTGACAACTGTGTTCACAGGTTCAAAATGGAAAACAATATTCTTCTTCTGCACATCAACAAAACACAATGTGTTTAGAATGTGACACAAATGGCCATGGGTCCATACCTCCATTGAGAAGCTGGTAGAGAACACAGTACCCTAAAACATCCCTCTCACAGTGGGGCTCCTGCCAGCTGATCTTCAGGGCAGTGGGGCCCAGGGCAGAGAACACCAGCCTGGTGGGGGTGTCAGGGACCCCAGGGGCCAAACGAGCGTCTGGGGGGGGGGGGGGGGGGGGAAATAGGTCAATGAGGGGGAGAGAAAGAGAGATGGGTTTAGGGAAGGAGGGTGGTTAGGGGTTAAGTGGAGTCAAAATTACAGGGGTTACATAGACTATTACAAGATGAGATAGGATTAATGAGAGGTGAGTGAGCGTGATGCAGAGAGAGAGCGAGAGAGCGAGAACTTTCCCTATCAAAAGAAACATACATCACAGCAAAAAATAGCTTCAGCAACACAAAGCCTTCCTGTCACACCAGCTATGGGCATGGTAAGCCCTACCATGAGGCCATACTGTATCTTTAGGCCCTGCTATTGTCCCAGTGGTGTGAGAGAGGACAGCTGAGTGTGCTGCAGACAGACAGACTCACCGTGGAGCACCCTGTCCAGGTTCAGTAGTGCATCGTTGACATCCTCAGACTGGGTCCTGGCCCGGAAGGCCTGAGACATACCGTAGTCGTACTGACTCTGTGTCTGAGTGGGACTGAAGCCATACGTACCTGAGAATGCACGGAGCAAGCAAAAATGGAGCAGGAGGAGGAGGAGGAGGAGGACAGGAAAGGAAGTGAAAGAGTGGGAGAAGGAACAAAGGGAGGAAAAGGAAGGAGGACAGTGAAAGAGGCGAGGGAGGAGAGGATTGAAGTATGGAGAACAACAGGAGAAGAGAGCGACAGTCAGCATAGCGCCTGCATAGCTCTGTGCAGCCACCAACCCCAGTAATCGATAACAGATATCCAAGCCAGCCGCTTCATGCACCTCATCAGTAAGCCTGCTGTAGATGATCTGTATATCTGACATTTATAGCCGTGATTGATACAGACAAACAGATGAGCTTCTTTCAGGTTTTAACAGTAGAGGTCAGAAAGATCTGAAAATGATGTGATGGCATTTCCCTTGTCAAAGACCTCATAATCAAAGACCTCCTTGTCAAAGACCTCCTTGTCAAAGACCTCATCTAAATTGGCTCGTTGTAGCCTCATGCCTGTGACCTGTGTCAGTGTGAACTGTAATTGATCAGCTCTTTACACTCAAAGAGCTGAAAATATGCTTTCAAATATGCTTAAACAAATATGCTTCAAATGAATCTAAATCTTACTTTGGCCATCTGTGTATCCAGACAATCCACTGGACAGGTCTCCTATGATGATGGAATCTCGGATGTTGTCATCATACTCATAGTAACCTCTGTTCTCTGATCGTTTCCTCATGACAACATTCTCCGTGCGCGTCCCGCCCCCAATCACCTGAGTGCGGGAGAGAGAGTTTCCTCCTGTAGGAGAGGAGGAGACCAGTGATGACGACTACCAAATACATAGATACTGAACAATAGAATTCTAGCAAACAGTACATTCAGAGTGCAAGGTCGACAAACTTCTGGTGTCAACACGTTTCCCATATAAACTCTAAATCTCCATGTTTGATGAACTCTGTACAGGTACTGTTCTGGTGAAGACAAGCCAGCTGGAATTACTTGCCATTGTCATATCATTGTAAGTCAACAGATAGATTCAAAAGCTGACACATTCTGCATCCATCCGTACCTTGTCCAGAGAGGTATGTTGTGGTGGACTCCATGGACATGGACCCCCCGCCCCCCCCTCGGTGGCTGGAGCTGAGGGTGGACATGGGAGACACCTGGCTGTAGCTGGATGAAGACATGTTGCGCGACATGGAATTATTTCCCCCGGGGAAGAGGAAGTTCTGTTCCAACCTGCCGTTCATTGGTTCTGAAAGACAAAGATGAGGAGAGCCAGAAGAGAAGAGAAAGAACATCAAGAACATTCTGGAACCCAGCATAACTCAAACCAAACATTCTGGAACCCAATATAACTCAAATCAAACATTCTGGAACCCAACATAACTCAAACCAAACATTCTGGAACCCAATATAACTCAAACCAAACATTCTGGAACCTAACATAACTCAAACCAAACATTCTGGAACCCAATATAACTCAAACCAAACATTCTGGAACCCAACATAACTCAAACCAAACATTCTGGAACCCAATATAACTCAAACCAAACATTCTGGAACCCAACATAACTCAAACCAAACATTCCAGAGCCCAATATAACTCAAACCAAACATTCTGGAACCCAACATAACCCAAACCAAACATTCTGGAAGCCAACATAACCCAAACCAAACATTCTGGAACCCAAACCAAACATTCTGGAAGCCAACATAATCAAAACCAAACATTCTTGAACCCAACATAACCCAAACCAAACATTCTGGAAGCCAACATAACCAAAACCAAACATTCTGGAAGCCAACATAACCAAAACCAAACATTCTGGAACCCAACATAACCCAAACCAAATATTCTGGAACCCAACATAACTCAAACCAAACATTCTGGAAACAAAATAATTGATTTAAGTACATTAATAGCGGCAAATCACAACAAACTGCAAGAGAAACACCCACCTTAGACTGCACACAGGGACATACATACATTTGGTATCACCACTTTCACAGCCATGAGAAGCCTTTATACATAACCAGGTCACCCGTGATACAAAACAGTATTAGACGTCCATCCATGTCTGAAGACTTCAGGAGATGACGCGAAAACCGACCACTAGGGGCAACAGTGAGCGCTGTTACCTTCAAGTAGGTTTGGGTTTTGCTAGGCCTTGTGGACGGGGATGGTGGATGGTCGTAATCATCAAAAGGTGTAAAAGGTAGCATGTTTCAAATCCAGCAATAGAAAGTTGTTTTGGAGATTTTGTTTGTTTTAAGCCTATCCCAAACCTTAACCCTTACCTTAACCAGTCGGAGTTAATGCCTAACCTTAGGATTTTGAAGTTAATGCCTAAACGTAACCTTAAACACTTTGAAATGTTTCGTTTGGAACAACTTCGAAATTTGACATTGGAGAAACATGGATGAACGTGTAATTCTGACGTGAGACTGTGAGAGCTTGTTGTATATACAAGCCCTACAACCTGCCTCCTTCCCAGAGCATCTCTCCACATAGAGGTGTAAAGAGTGGAGACAGGAGAGACAGACAGGACAATCCTGTCATGACCATCAACTGGCGGTGGGGCAGTTGATGCCTGGAAGTGAAGACCCTTTTGGTGGGAGGGTTGAGGTGCAACAGGGGAAGAGGCCAGACCAGAACCAGGGGTAGGGGTAGATTGGAGGACGGAAACATGATGTTGATTAGAGATCTGAAGACTTTGTGCAGACGAGAGGTGGTGGCATAGGGAGCACTGCAGCTGCATTGGGAGATTTGTGCCCGGCGTACACAGTAGCTGGCATGCCATCTCTGTATCTGTCTGTCTATCCAGGGCGGTCTTCACCTTGATGGGGTATCTGTGTTCGGCTGGGTCGAGGGGTCTCGTCGCTGCTGGTCTCTGTGTCTGTGCTGAGGTGGTAAGGGATCACATCCACATGCCTATTCCAGGACACCGAACGCAGGTCCAGCTTGGAACCCACCAACTTGATAAAGCCTTGTTATGGAGAGGAGAGGTAGGCGGAGGGGGGGATTGATGGTTGGCATGGCATTTGTTTTTGTGAAGCGTGGTGATTAGAAGGAGTTGAGAGAGGAGGAAAAGGAGGAAGAGGAGGAGGTATGTAGATTCTGTGATATCTAAACTACAGAGCAATAATAGGAAAGGTTTGACTGGCATGATAAAGCCATGAAGAAGAATATGAAGACTGGCATGATAAAGCCATGAAGAAGAATATGAAGATTGGCATGATAAAGCCATGAAGAAGAATATGAAGACTGGCATGATAAAGCCATGAAGAAGAAAATGAAGACTGGCATGATAAAACCGAAAGCCATGAAGAAGAAAATTAAGAAGAGACACCATTTTTGGATCTGATGGTCTTGTGTAAAATAAAGTCAGTTTGTTAAAAGATACTTCAGAGAGAGAGAGGGGGAGAAGGAAATAAATAAAGAGAAAAAATGGAAATGGAGACAGAAAGTGATAGAGAGAGCATGAAAGAGAGCGAGAACAATGGAGGAAACCCTCCTGTCTGTCAGCCTCGACCGTGACACATTAAACCCTTTTTAGGTTTCTCTTTCTTTCTCTTTCTGCTTCAGTGAGCAGATGACTGGACTACAGAAGATGGATAGACATGTGTCTTTCTGCTGCATGGAACCCATCTATAACAGTCCTGTCCAGTCTGCATTCACTCGGTTTCCCTGAGCACTGAAGCTCACTGGCATCATGAGAGGGCTACTAGCCAATAAGTGTAAATCTTAAATAACAAGCCAACATGGAAAAAAATCCCTTTGGTGATCAAAACAGATCAAAACAGTGAGCTTCATCCCCATTAGCTGTTACTTAGCAACAACTATTCTTCCTGGGGTCCACTCAAAAGACAATACAACTCCCAGTACATAACTGAAGCTAGACTGCAAAGAGACGCCCGGAAAGCTGGCGTAGTCTGCGGGTACCCACCTTCGTCTGAGACGCTGGGTCTCTTGGAGTCTGTTGGCGACCTCATGACCTCACTGCTGTACATCAGGTAGCCGTCGTACTCATCACCCGCCTCCGCGTCCACTATAGGGATGTCTGGGATGATAGGGACTATAGGGAGGAGAGGAAGAGAGATGGATTAACGACTCGATCCCACCGACAGCATCATTGCGTTTTGGTACACCAGAAGTACATTGATTTCCAATGAAACACTGCGTTTGCCTTGCGGCATCGTGTCGCAGAGGAAGTTGAAGTGCGTTCGGCGTGGTGCACACGTTTGATTTGTCGAACGTATGTGTCAAACTGTATGAGTAGACGGCTTGAGAGAAATGGTAGCAGAAGGTGAATGTTGAACTTTTGTTGCACTCGTATCCAGATGATGATGCTGCGTACTATTTTGCGCAACGACGCTGTCGGTGTGATCGAAGAGTAAGATAAGCTTCTCTTGAAACATTAGCTTTCTGGTTTGCTAGACACAAACGTTTCAGCAGGTAACAGTCAAGATCATACTAGATGCTTTCTAGATGGTACATGTCTTCTGCTCTTATTTACTCACTGGACATGGGTCTGGTGGGCTGGGAGGCCAGGTTGATGGTCGCTTCTTTGAAGGGACCCCAACCCACGCTGTTCTTAGCCCGGACCTGATAGCAGTACGTCTGGGCCGACTGCAGGTTCTCAATCAGCAACATCCTCTTCTTAGGGTTGTCTATCTTCACCTTCTTAGCTGCACCCATCGGCTCTACAAAGGGAAGCGAGAGGGAGTGGAGAACGTGTTAAGGCTCGGACACACCAATAGCTTTTCCCGGCCCAAGAGTACTTAGCATCTCTAAACAGAGTGCCCGGGCCATAATTTGCGAACAGAGTGCAAACCAATTTTACATTAGAATAGCATGAAAATGTTGTCGGCCAGACTAAACACAGTGAGCCGAACGATTAGCAGACAAACGGCAGGTCAACATTCGGTGTGGTGTGTGTCGTCCTTTAGAATGTCTTAGAAGCACAGACATCACTCCGAGAAATTCTGAGATCATTTTGATTTGATCGGTCACTCACTCGTGTCGTCATTGATGGGCGTGTAGAGGACCTCGTAGGCGGTGATGACACCATTGGTCTCGGCAGGCTCCGCCCAGCTGACCTGAGTGACAGTTGGACTGATGACGTTAAACGCCAGACGACCGGGCTCACTGGGGACTGGAGGATAGGGGAGGATAAAAAGTAGACCGGAAGTTAATCACAAGGTACGAAGGAAGAAAACGACCTACACAATGGTTGAGCTAGAATTGTAGTGTTTCAAAGAAAATATATGTAGTCCATCTTCGACAGGAACAGGATGTGACCTCACTCACCATCCTCCAGGGTCTTACAGGGCACCATGTCGCTGTAGTTTCCGTCTCCCAGGGCGTTGTAGCCACACACCTTCGTCTCGTAGTCACAATAGGGGTACAGGTTGGCCAGATCAGCATGGGTTGTCTTCACATTCATCGCAGGGGGAGCGTCAGCCTCAGGATCCCCATAGATCCAATGCTTCACCTGGTGACCAGGGAGAATGAACAATCATAAAGGGACCACAACCTTTATTTCTATATCTACTCCGGATATATTTTGTACGTTATATTTTCAAAGTACATTTTTTAAACAGCAGTTCAAAGTTGAGTGAAAGCGAAGGAAAATAATCTCCCATTTTCCACCAGTAAAAGTTGCCAGGTGTGTAATCTATTGAGTTCCTCTGTTGATGACCGATGCTCCTTACGGAGTAAATGGTTTAAGTCAAGGTAAGTCCTGTACAGTGGCGGCTGGTGGAAGGAGCTATAGGAGGACGGGCTCATTGTAACGGCTGGAACAGAATGAATGGAACTGTAAAAACAAATCAAATATATGTAAACCACGTTTGACTCCGTTCCATTTATTCCATTCCAGACATTACAATGAGCCCGTCCTCCTATAGCTCCTCCCACCAGCCTCCACTGGTCCTGTATGACAGTTCCTTGTAGTCCAGAGGATTGAATCCTGAGGGGGGTTCCTTACCTTGTAGTCCAGGGGGATGAATCCTGAGGGGGGTTCCTTACCTTGAAACCAGGGGGTTGGATCCTGAGGGGGGTTCCTTACCTTGTAGCCCAGGGGGTTGGATCCTGAGGGGGGTTCCTTACCTTGTAGTCCAGGGGGATGAATCCTGAGGGGGATTCCTTACCTTGTAACCAGGGGGTTGGATCCTGAGGGGGGTTCCTTACCTTGTAACCAGGGGGTTGGATCCTGAGGGGGGTTCCTTACCTTGTAGTCCAGGGGGATGAATCCTGAGGGGGGTTCTTTACCTTGTAGCCCAGGGGGTTGGATCCTGAGGGGGGTTCCTTACCTTGTAGTCCAGAGGATTGAATCCTGAAGGGGGGTTCCTTACCTTGTAGCCCAGGGATTTTCCTACGGGGTCCCAGTTCAGGCGGATGCTCCGGGGGCCGGTGGCTTTGGCCTTCACGTTGGTGGGAGAGTTGAGACGACCACCAGGAGACGTGGCTGTCTGGTTGATGAAGCCCGCACTCTTCTCCATCTGGGCATTGTCTGGAAGTCCTGAGGGGATGGGAGGAGGGGGAGGAGAGGAGAGGGGGGAGACGGGGGGAGGAGAGGGGGGAGACAGGGGGGAGGAGAGGGAGGGAGGGAGAGGGGGAATGGCAAAAAGGGTTGTGCAACTTATTTTAGTGATGCACACTTCGTGCATCAGATTCCTTACAGATACCCAATACTGTGTGTGTGTGTTTCAGTATCTGTTTCTGTGTGTATTACCTCCATCAGTAATAGTGACCATCGTCGTCTTCCTCTCTCCGACCACAGCTTTCGTACTGGGGTCAAACAGTTCCAGTTGGAAGGACTCTGGTTTCACCGGGCCAGGGTGAGAGCGTGGATCGATCACGATGTTCTTATCTGTTTCCCCGGGACCAAACTTTAGGGGGCCGGACAGCTCGAAGCGTTTAGCGTTGCGGGTCCTCCAGTGGACGGTGGCGGGCCCCTCCTTATTGCGGGTGCGGACCACGGGGATGGAGTAGGTTGGGTCGGCGGTGGAGAAGTTCTGGGTGCTCTTCATAAACATCACCACACTGGGCTCTGAGGGAAGCAACGGGAGAGGAAGTTTGTTACGGCCATGTTAGAGAGGAGGAAGTTATGGCTGGCTTTCCAACCACACATGTGGCCATTAGCCAAGCTCTCAAAACCCATGGTAATAATGTCTGGGACATGTTGTGCAATTGTGTCCTGATGGAACAGAAACATTGCTACATTAAAACATTAAAACAGTATAGTCCTCTCACCTGGTTGGTCAGTGATGGTGAGAGTAGTATATAACCTCTCACCTGGTTGGTCAGTGATGGTGAGAGTAGTATATAACCTCTCACCTGGTTGGTCAGTGATGGTGACAGTAGTATATAACCTCACCTGGTTGGTCAGTGATGGTGTCAGTAGTATATAACCTCACCTGGTTGGTCAGTGATGGTGAGAGTAGTATATAACCTCTCACCTGGTTGGTCAGTGATGGTGAGAGTAGTATATAACCTCTCACCTGGTTGGTCAGTGATGGTGAGAGTAGTATATAACCTCTCACCTGGTTGGTCAGTGATGGTGAGAGTAGTATATAACCTCACCTGGTTGGTCAGTGATGGTGTCAGTAGTATATAACCTCTCACCTGGTTGGTCAGTGATGGTGAGAGTAGTATATAACCTCTCACCTGGTTGGTCAGTGATGGTGACAGTAGTATATAACCTCACCTGGTTGGTCAGTGAGGGTGACAGTAGTATATAACCTCTCACCTGGTTGGTCAGTGATGGTGACACTAGTATATAAACTCACCTGGTTGGTCAGTGATGGTGTCAGTAGTATATAACCTCTCACCTGGTTGGTCAGTGATGGTGACAGTAGTATATAACCTCACCTGGTTGGTCAGTGATGGTGAGAGTAGTATATAACCTCTCACCTGGTTGGTCAGTGATGGTGACAGTAGTATATAACCTCACCTGGTTGGTCAGTGATGGTGACAGTAGTATATAACCTCACCTGGTTGGTCAGTGATGGTGTCAGTAGTATATAACCTCACCTGGTTGGTCAGTGATGGTGACAGTAGTATATAACCTCACCTGGTTGGTCAGTGATGGTGACAGTAGTATATAACCTCACCTGGTTTGTCAGTGATGGTGACGGTGGTTCTGGGGTAGCGTCCCAGCTTTGCACCCTGTCTTGGGTTACTGAGGTCCATGACAAATTGTTTGACCTGTGTGTCCTTCAGCAGACCATCTCCCTCTCCCATCTCCAACAAACGAACAGGTACAGTCTGCTGGGTCTCCCCTGGCCCGTAGGACAGTTCCCCATCCACTGTCACATAGTCCTGGTGAGAGACGGAAGAGTAGTTATGAGGATGGAAAAAGAAAGTAACTTAGACAAATGAAAAGTGTGATATCTCTGTCTTATAGCATGTGTTACCTTCTTGTCCTTGGCGGTGAGGTCTCGGGTGCGGTAGCTGACCTGTGCGTGTCCATCCTCTATGATCTCTCTAGTAATGGGGATGTTAGCCACTTTGTCCTGTCGGCTGTAGGTGTACGAAGGCTGGAGGAACGACATAACACTCTTGGCTGAAGAGGAGAGAGACACACAGTTTTTAGCTAACTAAGGTGAGGGGAAGAACACAAAATAAACCAAAATAATATACACATTCACTGGAAGTCAACGGTTTATAATGTTGTATGGTTTTGAAGCACCGTGTAAGTGCGTGTAAGAGTAGAGGGGTCAGGGGTCAGATAAGATATCTCTGATTGGCTCTCACCGTGTTCTTTGATGATAGTGATGCTGACGAAGCGTTTCCCTATCTCAGCGATGCCCAGAGGAACGTCCACCGCCTCCACCTGCAGCTGCTTCTTATCATCATCTTCCTCCTTGACGAAGAGCGGCACGTGTACATCCACCATCTCTACCCCCTCCTGGAACTCCACGGCACCAGCCGCCTCTGCAGAGAGCCAGACAGAGAGAGGGAGTGAGTTAGGAACTCCCATACACACACAGACACACACAGACACACACACAGACACACAGACACAGACCTCTGTCTGTGGCCACTGTGTAGTAGCCCGGCACCACTTTGAGATCCTGGAAGTTTCCAGACTGGACGTTTTTCTCAGTCAGTTTGACGATGTTGGGGTAGCTGGAGCGAGGAGCGGACAGAACGGTGTCTACGATGGCGTGGTCAGCTCTTTTACCAGCATTTCTCTGTAATCTGAAACACAAAGACAATATCAGTGATGATGATATTAGAAAACATGATTTAGACAACATTCAGAAAACAATTCTTTATTGTAATAAATTCAGGAAGGATTAAAGGAAAAGGATTGAAATTAGTGTCTCACCTAAATGTGGTGTTCTGAACTCTCTGGGTGCCAGGAACCTGCTTGTACACTTCATTCAGCTAAACAGAGAACACACACAACCCACTGTCACAAGGATGAGCATACAGTAATGTATACATACACAACTTGCTCACACACACACACACATTCACTCACACACTCACACACACACTCACGTTGTCATCAACCTCCCTGCGTAGCAACTCAGTGTCTCTGGCGTCGGAGCGAGACAGACTGTCTGTGAACAACCTGTTCAGACGCAGAGACAGAGGGAACTGGACTATAGATGGAGGACAAAGAGGAGGTGGGGAGGAGGAGGAGAGAAGGTGGAGAGGAAGAGAAGAGGGGGAGGAGAGGAAGAGAAGGAGAGGAGGTGGGGAGGAGAAGAGGAGGAGGAGAGGAAGAGAAGGAGAGGAGGTGGGGAGGAGAAGAGGAGGTGGAGGAGAGGAAGAGGAGGAGAAGAGGAGAGGAAGAGGAGGAGAAGAGGTGGGGAGGAGAGGAGGAGTAGAAGAAGAGGAGAAGAGGAGGTGGAGGAGAGGAGGAGGAGAGGAAGAGGTGGGGAGGAGGAGGAGGAGGAGGGGAGGAGGAGAAGAGGAGGTGGGGAGGAGGAGAGGAAGACAAGAGGAGGAGGAGAGGTGGGGAGGAGAGGAGGAGAGGTGGGGAGGAGAGGAGGAGGAGAGGAGGAGGAGGAGGAGGAGGAGGAGGAGGAGGAGGAGGAGGAGGAGGAGGAGGAGGAGGAGGAGGAGGAGGAGGAGGAGGAGGAGGAGGAGGAGGAGGAGGAGGAGGAGGAGGAGGAGGAGGAGGAGGAGAGGAAGACAAGAGGAGGAGGAGAGGAGGTGGGGAGGAGAGGAGGAGAGGAGGTGGGGAAGAAGAGGTGGGGGGAGGAGGAGGAGGAGAGGAAGAGGGGGAGAAGAGGAAGTGGTTTAGGGTCAGGTTTTCATAACAATGTAAACCAGGAAGTTCTAGTGATAACTCCAACCAATGGGAGAGCTGGAATTTGAAACATTTTACACTCACTTGTCTCTTTGGGGTTGGGCTGAACCTGCGCAAGCGGATTATTGGGCGATCGGTGGACATTGTCGGTGATCTTCCAACGAACCACGTCGGTGCTCTTGGGTGGGCCGGTCCTCACTAGGGGCGTGTCTAGGTGGTCAGAGGTGAGCATGGATTGGCGGAGCATGTACTGATTTTCCTTAAAGCCAACCGTACGACCTGAAGACACAGGGACACACATAGGAGAACACATGTTCAATCACACAATGTAATACGGCCTGGAAACATGGTACACAAACAGTAACAGGCACAGAAGGATATTTCAAGCTTTCTAACAGGGACATTGCATGAGTCACTCACCTCTTCCACAGCATGGCAGCAAAGCAAGACAAGACTGAAAGAGAATGAGAGAGGCAAATAGAGAGATTATTTCCTTCATAGTATGGCAAAGGCCACGGTTGGTTGTTTTAAAGGTCATGTTAAGGTTGTGTCTGGACATTACCTTGCAGCAGGCGCAGTACTTCCAACAGCAGAGCGACAATAGACCCAGCAGTAGCATGAGGAACATGATGAGAGGGATCAACCACAGGAAGCCAGCAGGGGGACAGTCTAAGGGGACGGACCACAACAACATCAACATCACAACCAGGATGCAGGTCACCACACGGTGAGCTCGTCCGTAACAAAGCATAATGGTATTGACGTCATATAAACCAAGGCAGAAAGATATGAACGTTGTCTCACCTTTCTTCTTGAGCACCTGGACCTCCAGTTCCTTAACAGTCTGGTCCTCAGGGTAGTCCACGGTGTAGTGGTACGTACAGTCATCATCCTCGTCACGGAAACTACACGCCTCAATCACCTCTTTATTTTCCCTGAGCTCTTCCACCATGACCACTTTGAACTGGCACTGGTCGCACTTGTCGCTGTCCTTCTTCTCTCCGGTCTTCCAGGCCTGACACTGGACACAGCTCCTCTTGTCCTCACACATCCCCAGCTGAGCCTGAAAGTTAGCCTCGCAGGTGGGGGTCATGGCCAGGCCAGAGTCCTGGCACTCACAACGACCACACTTACACACACCCCGCCCGTTACAGATGCCCTGAGAGAGGTGGGGTGGAGGGTAGTGGTTAGATCAGTCATGACCAACAATATTGCAGAAATCTGGAATATGAGAGAGAGAGAGAGCGAGAGCGAGAGCGAGAGCGAGAGAGAGAGAGAGAGAGAGCGAGAGAGAGAGCGAAAGGAAGAGACACAGAGAGAGAGATAAAGAAACAGAGAGGTGGAGAGAGAGAGGGAGAGAAAAAGAGGGAGAGGGAGAGAAACAGAGGGAGAGAGATTATGTAGTGCTCACCCCTTTAGTGTCCAGACAGGTCTGGTTGCTCATGGGACACTCACAGGCCGGTCCCTCCCAGCCCTCTGCACACGCACACTGGCCCATGAAGCAGCGACCACGGTCTAAAATGGAGAGAGAGAGAGAGAGAGACATAGAAATGGTTAGAATCTACTTCAAGTGCTTGACACTTTCACATACACTCACATAGAAGTTTAGGAACCACAAACAGTATTGATGACACAGTTGTACACTCCTTATGACAGCCGCAATGTTGTCTTCCGAGAGACAGCGTTATTCCAAAGCAAAGCGATGTGACGAGCTTGCTGTCTGAGACAATGACGACAGCCCCACACTCACCGTTGCAGAGGAAACCTCCGTATCGTTGACACTGGGACTTGTCAAACTGACAGAGGGGTCCCTCGTACTGGTCCGTGTTGTAACAAACACACGTTCCACACAGGCAATCTCCTCGGCCAGAACACGGCTCCTCCACTCCAGGACCCCGACAGGAAGTGCCCGGATCCGTAGACGCGCTGGCAGAGCAGTTACAGAACGGACCCAACCTGAGGAGAAAGATTTATACTAATGTTCTGTCATCTGTCCAAGAATACTTGATTCCTAATTGGAATATATATCTCCTCACCTGTCTACCATACTAGTTGATATATATATCTCCTCACCTGTCTACCATACTAGTTGATGTATATATCTCCTCACCTGTTCTACCATACTAGTTGATGTATATATCTCCTCACCTGTTCTACCATACTAGTTGATGTATATATCTCCTCACCTGTCTACCATACTAGTTGATGTATATATCTCCTCACCTGTTCTACCATACTAGTTGATGTATATATCTCCTCACCTGTTCTACCATACTAGTTGATATATATATCTCCTCACCTGTTCTACCATACTAGTTGATGTATATATCTCCTCACCTGTTCTACCATACTAGTTGATGTATATATCTCCTCACCTGTTCTACCATACTAGTTGATGTATATATCTCCTCACCTGTTCTACCATACTAGTTGATGTATATATCTCCTCACCTGTTCTACCATACTAGTTGATGTATATATCTCCTCACCTGTTCTACCATACTAGTTGATGTATATATCTCCTCACCTGTCTACCATACTAGTTGATGTATATATCTCCTCACCTGTTCTACCATACTAGTTGATGTATATATCTCCTCACCTGTCTACCATACTAGTTGATATATATATCTCCTCACCTGTCTACCATACTAGTTGATGTATATATCTCCTCACCTGTTCTACCATACTAGTTGATGTATATATCTCCTCACCTGTTCTACCATACTAGTTGATGTATATATCTCCTCACCTGTTCTACCATACTAGTTGATGTATATATCTCCTCACCTGTTCTACCATACTAGTTGATGTATATATCTCCTCACCTGTCTACCATACTAGTTGATGTATATATCTCCTCACCTGTCTACCATACTAGTTGATATATATATCTCCTCACCTGTTCTACCATACTAGTTGATGTATATATCTCCTCACCTGTCTACCATACTAGTTGATGTATATATCTCCTCACCTGTCTACCATACTAGTTGATGTATATATCTCCTCACCTGTTCTACCATACTAGTTGATGTATATATCTCCTCACCTGTTCTACCATACTAGTTGATATATATATCTCCTCAACTGTTCTACCATACTAGTTGATGTATATATCTCCTCACCTGTTCTACCATACTAGTTGATGTATATATCTCCTCACCTGTCTACCATACTAGTTGATGTATATATCTCCTCACCTGTCTACCATACTAGTTGATGTATATATCTCCTCACCTGTCTACCATACTAGTTGATGTATATATCTCCTCACCTGTCTACCATACTAGTTGATATATATATCTCCTCACCTGTCTACCATACTAGTTGATATATATATCTCCTCACCTGTTCTACCATACTAGTTGATGTATATATCTCCTCACCTGTTCTACCATACTAGTTGATGTATATATCTCCTCACCTGTTCTACCATACTAGCTGATGTATATCTCCTCACCTGTTCTACCATACTAGTTGATGTATATATCTCCTCACCTGTTTTACCATACTAGTTGATATATATATCTCCTCACCTGTTCTACCATACTAGTTGATGTATATATCTCCTCACCTGTTCTACCATACTAGTTGATGTATATATCTCCTCACCTGTTCTACCATACTAGTTGATGTATATATCTCCTCACCTGTTCTACCATACTAGTTGATGTATATATCTCCTCACCTGTCTACCATACTAGTTGATGTATATATCTCCTCACCTGTCTACCATACTAGTTGATATATATATCTCCTCACCTGTCTACCATACTAGTTGATATATATATCTCCTCACCTGTTCTACCATACTAGTTGATGTATATATCTCCTCACCTGTTCTACCATACTAGTTGATGTATATATCTCCTCACCTGTCTACCATACTAGTTGATGTATATATCTCCTCACCTGTCTACCATACTAGTTGATATATATATCTCCTCACCTGTCTACCATACTAGTTGATATATATATCTCCTCACCTGTTCTACCATACTAGTTGATATATATATCTCCTCACCTGTCTACCATACTAGTTGATGTATATATCTCCTCACCTGTCTACCATACTAGTTGATATATATATCTCCTCACCTGTTCTACCATACTAGTTGATGTATATATCTCCTCACCTGTTCTACCATACTAGTTGATGTATATATCTCCTCACCTGTTCTACCATACTAGTTGATATATATATCTCCTCACCTGTTCTACCATACTAGTTGATGTATATATCTCCTCACCTGTTCTACCATACTAGTTGATGTATATATCTCCTCACCTGTTCTACCATACTAGTTGATGTATATATCTCCTCACCTGTTCTACCATACTAGTTGATGTATATATCTCCTCACCTGTCTACCATACTAGTTGATGTATATATCTCCTCACCTGTCTACCATACTAGTTGATGTATATATCTCCTCACCTGTCTACCATACTAGTTGATATATATATCTCCTCACCTGTCTACCATACTAGTTGATATATATATCTCCTCACCTGTCTACCATACTAGTTGATGTATATATCTCCTCACCTGTCTACCATACTAGTTGATATATATATCTCCTCACCTGTCTACCATACTAGTTGATATATATATCTCCTCACCTGTCTACCATACTAGTTGATGTATATATCTCCTCACCTGTCTACCATACTAGTTGATATATATATCTCCTCACCTGTTCTACCATACTAGTTGATATATATATCTCCTCACCTGTTCTACCATACTAGTTGATGTATATATCTCCTCACCTGTCTACCATACTAGTTGATGTATATATCTCCTCACCTGTCTACCATACTAGTTGATATATATATCTCCTCACCTGTTCTACCATACTAGTTGATGTATATATCTCCTCACCTGTTCTACCATACTAGTTGATGTATATATCTCCTCACCTGTTCTACCATACTAGTTGATATATATATCTCCTCACCTGTTCTACCATACTAGTTGATGTATATATCTCCTCACCTGTTCTACCATACTAGTTGATGTATATATCTCCTCACCTGTCTACCATACTAGTTGATGTATATATCTCCTCACCTGTTCTACCATACTAGTTGATGTATATATCTCCTCACCTGTTCTACCATACTAGTTGATGTATATATCTCCTCACCTGTTCTACCATACTAGTTGATGTATATATCTCCTCACCTGTTCTACCATACTAGTTGATATATATATCTCCTCACCTGTTCTACCATACTAGTTGATGTATATATCTCCTCACCTGTTCTACCATACTAGTTGATGTATATATCTCCTCACCTGTTCTACCATACTAGTTGATGTATATATCTCCTCACCTGTTCTACCATACTAGTTGATGTATATATCTCCTCACCTGTTCTACCATACTAGTTGATGTATATATCTCCTCACCTGTTCTACCATACTAGTTGATGTATATATCTCCTCACCTGTTCTACCATACTAGTTGATGTATATATCTCCTCACCTGTTCTACCATACTAGTTGATGTATATATCTCCTCACCTGTTCTACCATACTAGTTGATGTATATATCTCCTCACCTGTTCTACCATACTAGTTGATATATATATCTCCTCACCTGTTCTACCATACTAGTTGATGTATATATCTCCTCACCTGTTCTACCATACTAGTTGATGTATATATCTCCTCACCTGTTCTACCATACTAGTTGATGTATATATCTCCTCACCTGTCTACCATACTAGTTGATGTATATATCTCCTCACCTGTTCTACCATACTAGTTGATATATATATCTCCTCACCTGTTCTACCATACTAGTTGATGTATATATCTCCTCACCTGTTCTACCATACTAGTTGATGTATATATCTCCTCACCTGTTCTACCATACTAGTTGATGTATATATCTCCTCACCTGTCTACCATACTAGTTGATGTATATATCTCCTCACCTGTTCTACCATACTAGTTGATGTATATATCTCCTCACCTGTTCTACCATACTAGTTGATGTATATATCTCCTCACCTGTTCTACCATACTAGTTGATGTATATATCTCCTCACCTGTTCTACCATACTAGTTGATGTATATATCTCCTCACCTGTTCTACCATACTAGTTGATGTATATATCTCCTCACCTGTTCTACCATACTAGTTGATGTATATATCTCCTCACCTGTTCTACCATACTAGTTGATATATATATCTCCTCACCTGTTCTACCATACTAGTTGATGTATATATCTCCTCACCTGTTCTACCATACTAGTTGATGTATATATCTCCTCACCTGTTCTACCATACTAGTTGATGTATATATCTCCTCACCTGTTCTACCATACTAGTTGATGTATATATCTCCTCACCTGTCTACCATACTAGTTGATGTATATATCTAATCACCTGTCTACCATACTAGTTGATGTATATATTTCCCTTCTTACTATGTAAAGCGCTTTGAGCACTGTAAAAACACTATAAATCCAATCCATGATTATTATTTTATATGTGAGACAAAGTAGCTTCAGGTGTGTTTGTCTCACCAGCCGTCGTTGCACTTGCACTTCCCACAGACCAGGTCTCCGTGGCCTGTACACCTCACTGCGTTTGGAAATGGATTCTGAGGGAAGCAGAGATGGAGAAGGAAAGACCGTGTTAGATAATTAAACACGGTCGAGCGTTTATGTTTGTGTGTGTGTTTGTTTGTATCTTCACACCTTCTCACAGTCGCAGGTTTTACAGAGCACTTCAGCGTTGATGTTTAGAGCTGTGCTGAAGGTGGTCGGTTTGACTCTCATCTTCCCCTTCTTGTCACCCGGCTCCAGACTACACACGTGTTGCTCCCCAACCATCTCACTGGCCTTGACACGCACCTTAAACTTCCCCTGGAAAACACAGAATGGGTTAGTGTGAGTGTGTATGAGGGTGCGTGTGTGTGTGAGTGTGTGTGTGAGTGTGTGCGTGCGTGCGTATGTGAGTGTGTGTGTGAGTGTGTGAGTGCGTACGTGCGTGCGTATGTGAGTGCGTGTGTGTGTGTGTGTGAGTGCGTGTGTGTGTGAGTGCGTGTGTGTGTGAGTGCGTGCGTATGTGAGTGCGTGTGTGTGTGTGTGTGTGTGCGTAAGTGCAACATGTAATTGTTTCTTACTATTTGCCCAGGCTTGACTTTGAAGGTTCCGGCTTGTGCAACACTGCCACTGTAAGACAGGACCTGAGCTTCTATAGCTTTAGGTCTGTCCTCAGCACGGATGCTGATCTTAGAACGGATATTCTGAGAGGACGGAGACGGACAGTAGTATTAGGACATCTGGCTTTCCCAATAGCCCTTAGAGGGGATACATCAAGGGGAATCAAATCTAATTCATGTGTCCATTTCGCTACACCTGTTAACTTTAAACAAGCCCATTCTTACCTCGAAAGCTTTCTCCATGATATTGAGGATGTTAGCAGAGTCTTCCTGGAGCAGGCCCAGCTCAGCGATGGGGAAATACTCATGAAGCTTCTACACAGGAGAACCAACAAAACATGAAGGGGTTATCTGCAATGCTACAGATGGGTTAAGTGCTCACAGAACAGACAGTGGAATAAGTATACTTTAGGAGTGAAAATGGGGATGATGATGTGTTTGTAGGGTTAGAGAAAGGGTTCAGGTTAGTAAGGTGGAGGGTTCAGGTTAGTAAGGTGGAGGGTTCAGGTTAGTAAGGTGCAGGGTTCAGGTTAGTAAGGTGGAGGGTTAGTAAGGTGGAGGGTTCAGGTTAGTAAGGTGGAGGGTTCAGGTTAGTAAGGTGGAGGGTTCAGGTTAGTAAGGTGGAGGGTTCAGGTTAGTAAGGTGCAGGGTTCAGGTTAGTAAGGTGGAGGGTTCAGGTTAGTAAGGTGGAGGGTTCAGGTTAGTAAGGTGGAGGGTTCAGGTTAGTAAGGTGCAGGGTTCAGGTTAGTAAGGTGGAGGGTTCAGGTTAGTAAGGTGGAGTGTTCAGGTTAGTAAGGTGGAGGGTTCAGGTTAGCAAGGTGCAGGGTTCAGGTTAGTAAGGTGCAGGGTTCAGGTTAGTATGGTGGAGAGTTCAGGTTAGTAAGGTGGAGGGTTCAGGTTAGTAAGGTGGAGGGTTCAGGTTAGTAACGTGGAGGGTTCAGGTTAGTAAGGTGCAGGGTTCAGGTTAGTAAGGTGGAGGGTTCAGGTTAGCAAGGTGGAGGGTTAGTAAGGTGGAGGGTTCAGGTTAGTAAGGTGGAGGGTTCAGGTTAGTAAGGTGGAGGGTTCAGGTTAGTAAGGTGGAGGGTTCAGGTTAGTAAGGTGGAGGGTTCAGGTTAGTAAGATGCAGGGTTCAGGTTAGTAAGGTGCAGGGTTCAGGTTAGTAAGGTGGAGGGTTCAGGTTAGTAAGGTGGAGGGTTCAGGTTAGTAAGGTGGAGGGTTCAGGTTAGTAAGGTGGAGGGTTCAGGTTAGTAAGGTGGAGGGTTCAGGTTAGTAAGGTGCAGGGTTCAGGTTAGTAAGGTGGAGGGTTCAGGTTAGTAAGGTGGAGGGTTCAGGTTAGTAAGGTGTAGGGTTCAGGTTAGTATGGTGGAGGGTTCAGGTTAGTATGGTGGAGGGTTCAGGTTAGTAAGGTGGAGGGTTCAGGTTAGTAAGGTGGAGGGTTCAGGTTAGTAAGATGCAGGGTTCAGGTTAGTAAGTTGGAGGGTTCAGGTTAGTAAGATGCAGGGTTCAGGTTAGTAAGGTGGAGGGTTCAGGTTAGTAAGGTGGAGGGTTCAGGTTAGTATGGTGGAGGGTTCAGGTTAGTAAGGTGGAGGGTTCAGGTTAGTAAGGTGGAGGGTTAGTAAGGTGGAGGGTTCAGGTTAGTAAGGTGGAGGGTTCAGGTTAGTAAGGTGGAGGGTTCAGGTTAGTAAGGTGGAGGGTTCAGGTTAGTAAGATGCAGGGTTCAGGTTAGTAAGGTGGAGGGTTCAGGTTAGTAAGGTGGAGGGTTCAGGTTAGTAAGGTGGAGGGTTCAGGTTAGTATGGTGGAGGGTTCAGGTTAGTAAGGTGGAGGGTTCAGGTTAGCAAGGTGGAGGGTTCAGGTTAGTAAGGTGGAGGGTTCAGGTTAGTAAGGTGGAGGGTTCAGGTTAGTAAGGTGGAGGGTTCAGGTTAGTAAGGTGGAGGGTTCAGGTTAGTAAGGTGGAGGGTTCAGGTTAGTAAGGTGGAGGGTTCAGGTTAGTAAGGTGCAGGGTTCAGGTTAGTAAGGTGGAGGGTTCAGGTTAGTATGGTGGAGGGTTCAGGTTAGTAAGATGCAGGGTTCAGGTTAGTAAGGTGGAGGGTTCAGGTTAGTAAGATGCAGGGTTCAGGTTAGTAAGATGCAGGGTTCAGGTTAGTAAGGTGGAGGGTTCAGGTTAGTAAGGTGGAGGGTTCAGGTTAGCAAGGTGGAGGGTTCAGGTTAGTAAGGTGGAGGGTTCAGGTTAGTAAGGTGCAGGGTTCAGGTTAGTAAGGTGGAGGGTTCAGGTTAGTAAGATGCAGGGTTCAGGTTAGTAAGGCGGAGGGTTCAGGTTAGTAAGATGCAGGGTTCAGGTTAGTAAGATGCAGGGTTCAGGTTAGTAAGGTGGAGGGTTCAGGTTAGTAAGGTGGAGGGTTCAGGTTAGCAAGGTGGAGGGTTCAGGTTAGTAAGGTGGAGGGTTCAGGTTAGTAAGGTGCAGGGTTCAGGTTAGTAAGGTGGAGGGTTCAGGTTAGTAAGGTGGAGGGTTCAGGTTAGTAAGGTGGAGGGTTCAGGTTAGTAAGGTGGAGGGTTCAGGTTAGTAAGGTGGAGGGTTCAGGTTAGTATGGTGGAGGGTTCAGGTTAGTAAGGTGGAGGGTTCAGGTTAGTAAGGTGGAGGGTTCAGGTTAGTATGGTGGAGGGTTCAGGTTAGTATGGTGGAGGGTTCAGGTTAGCAAGGTGGAGGGTTAGTAAGGTGGAGGGTTCAGGTTAGTAAGGTGGAGGGTTCAGGTTAGTAAGGTGGAGGGTTCAGGTTAGTAAGGTGGAGGGTTCAGGTTAGTAAGGTGGAGGGTTCAGGTTAGTAAGGTGGAGGGTTCAGGTTAGTATGGTGGAGGGTTCAGGTTAGCAAGGTGAGTAGTAGCTCCGAGTTCTTACCTCATAGTAGGTGAAGGAGTGGTTTGTGACGGCGAAGATGGGGATGATGTTGTGTTTGCCCAGCAGGCGGACCAGGGTGGGCACTGAGGGGTAGTCCTGCCTGGTGTCCTCTGTGTATTTCCCATCGGGGTCCAGGTGGCACTGCTCGTCGTTGCGTGGCATGATGCCAGCCAGCACGTTGGCACCGTCACCCTCGTAGTGGAAGGCCGACTCGGTGGAGAAGACCAGGAGGTGGGTGGCATGGTCACGCCAGCCGATCTTTTCCTGGAGGGGAGAGAGGGTAGTGGGAGTGAGGAGAGGGGGAAAGAGGGAGAGAGGGTAGGAGGAGAGAGAAAGAGAGAGAGAGGGTAGGGAGAGAGAAAGAGAGAGAGGGTAGGGAGAGAGAAAGAGAGATTGTAGGGGGAGAGAAAGAGAGCGTGTAGGGGGAGAGGGTAGGGAGAGAGAGAGAGAGAGAGAGAGAGAGAGAGAGAGAGAGAGAGAGAGAGAGAGAGAGAGAGAGAGAGAGAGGTGGAGGAGGAGGAGGAGAAGAAAGGAGGTAAGAGTTGAATTTAATTATATAGAGCCTTCTGAAGAATTTCACACAGTGGTGCATCACAGTTAACTTTACTAAAGCAAGCTTCAAATAATCAAACATCCCAAATGGTACACCAAAGATGGCTGCTTGTCCTTTCTAGTAAATCTAACTCTATAGTCCTACCCCGCAGACTGTAGCCTGCAGTATGGCGTCGAAGCCCCCCTCTGGAGCATCCAGGTTGCCTGAGATCCTCTCCTTCTGCAGCTTCTGGGTGAAGGACTGCAGGTCAGAGGTCAGAGTGATCACATTTCGGAACGAGAAGGGAGGGTCGCTGTTGGGCCACGGCTGGTCCAGTCTGGAGAGGAAGAGGAGGGAAGGGAGGGGGTTGGGAGAGGAAGAGGAGGAGAGGGGAGGGCGGGGGAGAGGAAGAGGAGGAGAGGGGAGCGCGGTGGAGAGGAAGAGGAGGAGAGGGGAAGGAGGAGGAGGAGAGGGGAGCGCGGGGGAGAGGAAGAGGAGGAGAGGGGAAGGAGGGAGGATGAGGAGGAGAGGGGAGCGCGGTGGAGAGGAGTAGGAGGGGAGCGCGGGGGAGAGGAAGAAGAGGAGAGGGGAAGGAGGGAGGATGAGGAGGAGAGGGAAGGGAGGGAGAGAGGAAGAAGAGGAGAGGGGAGCACAGGGGAGAGGAAGAGGAGGAGAGGGGAAGGGGAGGAGAGGAAGAGATAGAATGAGGGACCATGAGTATGATTAGTGTATAAATGCCGACCTTTTCATACGGTAGTGATGTTAACTTTTGGGTCTGTGTGGGTATATCTGTGTCTGTATGGAGAGGATTCTAATAGTTAAAAAGTTCTTACTTGGTCGGTCTCATGTCTGTCTGGGGCTCCACCACCTTGTCAACAAATTTGCCGAAACCGATGGTGTAATCATCAGACAGCTTCCCCACCAAGTCAGCTATACGGAGAACAGAACACATCATCAAACCACACTATCCCAGTACTACACTCAAGTCAATGGTTTTACAATTCCACTCATTGTTCCCCCCTCTAACTTACCCAGCTCAGCACCCATCCTTTTGAGGTTGTCCAAATCATCCTTCATGGAGTTGGAGAAGTCCATGAGAATATAGAGGTCCAGAGGTCCTTTCGCTGGTTCAAACACCTCCATCTCAATCTCCCTCTCCTCCCCTGGCAGCAGAGTCATGGACATATCCTGGGGGGCCACCTGAGAGCGCTTCATCAACATGTCAATCTTCTGGTTCTGTAGAGAGATGGAGGGAGAGAGATGGGGGGATGGAGGGAGAGAGATAGAGGGATGGAGGGAGAGAGATGGAGGGATGGAGGGAGAGAGATGGAGGGATGGAGGGAGAGAGATGGAGGGATGGAGGGAGAGAGATGGAGGGATGGAGGGAGAGAGAGAGGGATGGAGGGAGAGAGATGGAGGGATGGAGGGAGAGAGAGAGGGATGGAAAGAGAGATCGAGGGATGGAGGGAGAGAGATGGAGGGATGGAGCGAGAGAGATGGAGGAGAGAGATGGAGGGATGGAGGGAGAGGGATGGAGGGAGAGAGATGGAGGGATGGAGGGAGAGAGATGGAGGGATGGAGGGAGAGAGATGGAGGGATGGAGGGAGAGAGATGGAGGGATGGAGGGAGAGAGATGGAGGGATGGAGGGAGAGAGATGGAGGGATGGAGGGAGAGAGATGGAGAGAGATAGAGGGATGAGGGAGAGAGATAGAGATAGAGGGATAGAGGGATGGAGGGAGAGAGATGGAGATGGAGAGAGATGGAGGGATGGAGGGAGAGAGATGGAGGGATGGAGGGAGAGAGATGGAGGGATGGAGGGAGAGAGATGGAGTGATGGAGGGAGAGAGATGGAGGGATGGAGGGAGAGAGATGGAGGGAGAGAGATGGAGGGATGGAGGGAGAGAGATGGAGGCATGGAGGGAGAGAGATGGAGGCATGGAGGGAGAGAGATGGAGGGATGGAGGGAGAGAGATGGAGAGAGATAGAGGGATGAGGGAGAGAGATAGAGGGATGGAGGGACCGAGATAGAGGGATGGAAAGAGAGAGATAGAGGGATGGAAAGAGAGAGATAGAGGGATGGAGGGACCGAGATAGAGGGATGGAAAGAGAGAGATAGAGGGATGGAGGGGGCGAGATAGAGGAGTGGAGGGAGAGAGATGGAGGGATGGAGGGAGATGGAGGAAAGTGTGAGTCATGTCATGTATATAACATGGCAACATGGTAAACTTTAGGAGTGACCGGTGCTCCAACCTCAGCAAAAAGCTTGTGACTGTAACAACAGGAGGACGCTTGATGTCGACTGTACTGCAGCCAAACGATGATGATATTACAGTGGTAACCAGATGAGCAGACTAATGAATCCATGCAGTAAGGATTACTGTGATGATGACAAAACTTACTCTCTCCATTGACACACTGCCTTCGGCCGTCACCGCGCCATTACAGCCGTGGTCTATGATGTTCTCCAGAAGGTCACAGCGGGGTCCTTCAAACATCTGTATGGTAACACAAACACACGGGTCACGTTTGTGTTTACTGCTAAAGCAATGCCTGAGGGCATCTTGAGTAGTAGTTTCTTCTCACCTCGTCTGGGCAGTAGGCACAGCCCTTCCCTGACTGGATACATGCTGAACAGGTGTTCGCCCTTGCAGCCAGACAGTGGTTTACTACAGGACAGAGAATCATCAGAAACATGAAGCTATTCGTTTTCTGTTCTCTTCCTTTTAGTATGACCATAGAATTCCAGTTTGGATTCTCAGTAAAGATGACTCAGCCACATAAACAAGATGGCGTCTATTGACATGTTAAAATATCCCAAGTCCACACTATAATAATACTATGTAAAAATCAATTGATTCATTAAAATGATTCTCACCTTTTTCAGCGTAGCTACTGGCCGTGAGGACAGCAAGTACAACCCCCACCAAGAGATGTAACGTCCATCTCCCCATCTCCCCCCTGCAACACATACACAGGTCATGACCTTTCAACCTTCACCACGGGATAGATACACACATGACCAGGTGAGGTAGGAGTAGGTTAAAGTTTCCCCTTGATCGATGGTCAATCTTGTGTTTCCACTACGTTGGAGGTCAGCTGATCCTCGATCTGTGCGCCTTAAGCAACTTACATTTACATTTTACATTTAAGTCATTTAGCAGACGCTCTTATCCAGAGCGACTTACAAATTGGAAAGTTCATACATATTCATCCTGGTCCCCCCGTTGGAATTGAACCCACAACCCTGGCGTTGCAAGCGCCATGCTCTACCAACTGAGCCACACGGGACCAACTTCTACTTGGAGAGGTCAAAGTATCATCAAGTTGACTCAAAGAGCCTCATCAATTAAAGAGAGTTTACTTTCAGCCTCCAGTATTGCCTCCTGTGCTGCGTTATCAGCCTCCTGCATTGTAATTTCCCCCCAGTGACCTCAGCACCTGGGTACTCCTCTACAGAAATATTATGGTGTTACCCAAACCACCTGGCTCTGTTCTCTCTGTGGCCTTCCCACAGACCTTACACTCCTACAGAACACAGAGACAGCAGATGGGTAAAGCACTGAAGTGTGACTGTGAGATACAGTGAGCTCCAAAAGCATTGGGACAGTGACATTTGTTTTTTGGGGCTCTGTATTCCAACACTTTGGATTTGAAATGATACAATGACTATGAGACGGTCAGCTTTAATTTGAGAGTATTTTCATCCACATTGGGTGAACTGTTTAGAAATAACAGCACTTTTTGTATATAATCCCCCCATTTTAGGGAACAGAAAGTAATGAGACATATTCACTTATATGTGTATTAAAGTAGTCCGAAGTTTAGTGTTTGGTCCCATATTCCTTGAACACAATGATTACATCAAACTTGTGACTCTACAAAGTTGTCGGATGCATTTGCTGTTTGCTTTGGTTGTGTTTAAATTTATTTTTTAATGGTAAATAATATATTGGAGTCACTTATTGTAAATAAGAATAGAAAATGTTTTTAAACACTTCTACATTCATGTGGATGTTACCAGGATTACGGATAGTCCTGTGAATGAATTGTAAATAATAAATTAGACGCACAAATATCATACCCTCAAGACATGCTAACCTCTCAATATTACAATAACAGGGGAAGTTAGCATTTTTGGGGGGAGGAAGGTTTATGATATTATGTGCGTCTAACTTTCTCACTCATCATTATTCACGATTCATTCAGGATTATCTGTAACCATGGTAGCATTAATGTAGAAGTGTTGAGAAACATTATATTCTGATTAACAATAAATGTAGAGTCACAAACCAAACTTGATGTAATCATTACGTGCTAGGAATATGGGATCAAATACAACATTTTTACTACTTTAGTACACATAAGTGAATTTCTCCCAATACTTTTGGTCACTTAAATGGAGGGACTATGTACAAAAAGTGCTGTAATTTCCAAACGGGTTACCCGATATGATTGGAAATACCCTCAAATGAAAGCTGACACAGTCTGCACTTTAACCTCATAGTCATTTTATAATTTCGAATCCAAAGTGCTGGAGTACAGCGCCAACACAACTAAAAATGTGACACTGTCCCAATACTTTTGGAGCTCGCTGTACTTTGGGGGAATGTTCCTCCAGACATCAAGACAGAATTTTTTTATGTAAATGTTGTGCTCTTACTATATATATATATATATAAATCAGATTCACATTTCCCCATCGCACATCATCCTGTAATTGTTTATTTTATTCATACATCTCTACATTCATACGTTATAATGAAGCTATAGTGTTATAATGTAGTCTGTCGTGTTTAGCTTCAGTGTTCGTAGTGTACATACTGTATGTGGATTGTGTAAATTCTGCGACAAAACATATTGTCCGTATATTCGTTTATTTGTCTGTCTATATTCTGTTTTCGGCAGCACCATTTAACCAGGTTAAATTCCCGTACATGCAAATGTATTTGGCAAATAAAATTTTAAGTAAATGCTGACCAGTGGAGGCTCCTCAGAGGAGGAAGGGGAGGACCATCCTCCTCAGTGAAATTCATTTAAAAAATATATATTGAAACATTTAAAAAGTTATCGTTTTTAGAGAAAACTATACTAAATATATTCATGTCACAAAATAATTGATTAATACACACTGTTTTGCAATGTATCTCTACAGTACCCTCAGCAGCACTCTGTAAGGTAGCACCATGGTATAGCTAGAGGAAAGCTAGCTTCTGTTCTCCTCTGGGTACATTGACTTCAATACCAAACCTAAGAGGCTCATGGTTCTCACCCCCCTTCCATAGACTTACACAGTAATTATGACAACTTCTGGAGGACGTCCTCAACCTATCAGAGCTCTTGAAGCATGAACTGACATATTGTCCACCCAATCAAAGGATCAGAGAATGAATCTAGTACTGAAAGCATAAGCTACAGCTAGCTAGCACTGCAGTGCTTTAATGTGGTGAGTAGTTGACTCAAAGTGAGAGGAAAACTAATAGTTGAACAGTTTTGAAAATTAAAGAAAGCAAGAAAGAGTTATATATATTTTTTCACTTTTATTTACTTAGCATCGAATGCAGCGAGCTAGTTTAGCCTACTCAAACAGAGGGATGCTATGTTAGCTAGCTGGCTATGGCTATCCAACACTGGAACTCTTCCAAGTCATGGTAAGCTTCTGGTCTGATTCATTTATTGCCACCAGGTCCTGCCGGTGTAACTGCTAAACTGCTTGCTGCTGACTGTATACTGTACTGCATGGTTTACTAACATGTTAGTTCTAGTAGCTATGCTGACTATGAAGTGACAACGATGTAGGCTGTGTGTAGCGGTTAGCGGTCATAATATGAAGGTTTGGCTTGGAAAGGTTTTTTCGCCTTGTCACAGACAGCTGATGTGTTATGCACTGAAGTCCACAAGGGAAGGGAAAAGGTGAAAGGAGGAGAGTGCGTAGATAGATGCGAGAAGGAATTATATGTACAACAAGCTGTTTGTATGTGGCTGCTATGAAAGTGAACTGTGTTTACGTGTGATCAGGGGTGTATTCATTGCACCAATTCTGTTGAAAAATATTTCTTAAAATGGAAGCAAACTAACAGAAACTCTTTTTGGCAACTGTTGGACTAATGATTACACCCTAGATCAGCTAGATGCAGGCAAGACTGTGCAAGGCGGTATTGACTATGTCACGGTCTGTCACCTTGATTACTCAAAATTCTCTTGATCTGCGCACCTACGTTGTACACTTTCATTAATAGGCTAGGTTGTAGCAACCTCATAATGGGTATAGGGAAAATTTGAGTATCATGTAGTAGCCTAATCCTATCAATGTTACATTGAACTGGGTGAATGGAATATAAATGACAGTCATCTAATATGCTGTAATAGAAATAAGGCCTATTTTCATTTAAAAAATAATCATCCTCCCTCATCTTAAACGGCCCCCACCGCCACTGATGCTGACAGTTGGTGGCACAGGATATCCTCGTCATTGAGTCAGAGGAGGAAGAGGGTTTTATGGAGAATTAATATTATTCTTTTTTTTAAACATATTTTGACCATTGGCTCACCCAATAGGAATTTCAGATCCCCAAAACAGAGCAGGACAACAGAGCAGGGCAGCAGAGCAGGACAACAGAGCAGGACAACAGAGCAGGACTACAGAGCAGGACAACAGAGCAGGACAACAGAGCAGGGCAGCAGAGCAGGACAACAGAGCAGGACAACAGAGCAGAACAACAGAGCAGGGCAGCAGAGCAGGAAAAACACTTACTGTAGTATAGTACAGGTGCGTTTACCTATCACATTAATCACTGACTAGGTTGAGCCAGTTAAGAGAGAAAAACAGGACAAATGGTGTCTTCACTGTGAGAAGAAATATGAGACCCCTAAAGGTTGTATGTTAACTACTATAAAACACATCAAAGAAGAACATGTGCAGACAGACTTCTCATGGAGAAAGTTCAAATCCTAAGAGTTTGGAAAAACAAAGTTCTGCTTGAACTCACCGTTGGTCTAAATGACTAAATATCTGGATCGCAGGAAGTTGCGACTAACAGCTAATAGGATCCAAATAAACAACACAAGTGAAATACATCCGTATAAACATATAGATTCACGATGTAAAGACAGAAAGAAAGAGAGAGTCGTTGCTAGCTCAGTGGTCCCAGCTCAATAATCTGCCCGGCGACCAGGTGAACATTCCAACGGAGGGAGGGGACCTAGCCGTTATGACATCAATAGGGGTCGTCACGTCAGTGACAGGGGGCACAGCCGGGGAGACCTAGGTAAATCAACCCTCAACTATTCAGTCAGCCCCGTAGAAAAACAGATAATTACCACACCATCAATCCATCTGAGCACAGGCAGGTAAAGAGGAACAGCTGTCTCAGAGTGGAGAGATGTCCGTGACCTTTTGTCTGTCTGTGCTTTTTGATTCTGCTGCAATCAGAATGAGATTCCCTCGTGGTCTGGACTGTCCCAATGCACCTTGTCATTACCCTGTAAATGTAGTTGGCTGTGTCTATGTTACCAGAGCGGGAGGGGTAGGACTCTTAAATAGGAGTTGTTACCGTGCAAAGAGAAGAATGCTGTTATGCAACAACTCTTACAAACTATGGTTTGATAGCAATAAAAAACATGAAAGGATTTTGTATCAGTATAGGCCTTGAACTTCTATATGACTCTCTCCAAGAGCAGAAGCATCCTCTGTTGTTAAGTCCATTTCATCTGTAGAATTGAATTCTCATAACTGTTTTCATCTGTGTCACATTTTGGTCTTTATCCTTAGCATGTTATTAAGAGGAGCTAGACACCAACTCTAACTTACTTATTGACCCTTGACCTGAGTAGCTGACACGAATTCAAAACACTCAGGTCATAGACATTGTCAAGAGATATCCTTTAACTATGTTAGAAATGCACAGCTGTCTGCATGCTCGCTGCCCCGTGCCTCTTGCCGACTTCAATCTCAATAGGACTCACCTGAATAGGACTCACCGGAATAGAAAATGAATAGAATAAAACTACTTTTGTAATATTCAAGTAGATAACTATTGTCTTAACCTTGCAGGCTTGAACAGAAGTGGTAGATCAGTGAAAACAATGAGAGAAATGTGTGAGTTTATAGCCTTGTTAAAGAGATTACTGATCAAACAAACCTCTTCCAGCTGCCTTGCCCAATCCAAGCCCAAAGGAAAGAAGAAACAAAATGTGAAAAGAGAATCGCTTAATCCTTTTGTTTTACTCTCCACTCGTCTGTAAGGTCAGTATCCACCGGTGTCTGGGGGGGAAAACCCTCCTCTTCCAGCCTTGAAGTCCGAGTTCCACGTCTAAGAGAGTAATGACAGGGGAGAGAGACTCAACTCCTCTTTTTCATTCCTTCTTTCTTCTCCGCTCGTCTTCTATTCCCCTTGAACCAGGAGGCGAGGTGCGTGCCTGTGTGTACGCCTGACTGTCAGTCTTAATGACAGAGCGAGAGAGAGACGGGAAAGAGAACCAGCGAGTGAGTGTCCTGAGATTTGATCCCTCCTCTAACTTGCACCCACTCTCTCTCTCTCCAGTTTAGGTAAGTAACTAACAGTAAGGGTAACTCCCTCACCCTCTCTCGTCCCCTGGTGTTTAACGCTCAAAGCTCCAAAACTCTGAGTGTGTTAGGCCCCCTCCCGGCTACATTCCTCCCAGGCTGGGCTTACCTGTGTGGGCTTGAGCCTGGGAGTGTCAGAGAACAGAACACTGCCTGGAGGTTACGTGAAACAGTCACACATACACAAAGACCTGGAGTTCTGTACTACAGTTTCACAACTCCAGTCTTTCAGTACCCCCAACAGTGTTTATAACTCCAGTCCTCTAGTACCCCCAACAGTGTTTATAACTCCAGTCCTCTAGTACCCCCAACAGTGTTTATAACTCCAGTCCTCTAGTACCCCCAACAGTGTTTATAACTCCAGTCCTCCAGTACCCCCAACAGTGTTTATAACTCCAGTCCTCCAGTACCCCCAACAGTGTTTATAACTCCAGTCCTCTAGTACCCCCAACAGTGTTTATAACTCCAGTCCTCCAGTACCCCCAACAGTGTTTATAACTCCAGTCCTCCAGTACCCCCAACAGTGTTTATAACTCCAGTCCTCTAGTACCCCCAACAGTGTTTATAACTCCAGTCCTCTAGTACCCCCAACAGTGTTTATAACTCCAGTCCTCTAGTACCCCAACAGTGTTTATATCTCCAGTCCTCCAGTACCCCCAACAGTGTTTATAACTCCAGTCCTCCAGTACCCCCAACAGTGTTTATAACTCCAGTCCTCTAGTACCCCCAACAGTGTTTATAACTCCAGTCCTCTAGTACCCCCAACTAGATGACTAGAGTTATAAACACTGTTGGGGGTACTAGAGGACTGGAGATATAAACACTGTTGGGGGTACTGGAGGACTGGAGTTATAAACACTGTTAGGGGTACTGGAGGACTGGAGTTATAAACACTGTTGGGGGTACTGGAGGACTGGAGTTATAAACACTGTTGGGGGTACTAGATGACTGGAGTTATAAACACTGTTGGGGGTACTGGAGGACTGGAGTTATAAACACTGTTGGGGTACTAGAGGACTGGAGTTATAAACACTGTTGGGGGTACTAGATGACTGGAGTTATAAACACTGTTGGGGGTACTGGAGGACTGGAGTTATAAACACTGTTGGGGTACTGGAGGACTGGAGTTATAAACACTGTTGGGGGTACTAGATGACTGGAGTTATAAACACTGTTGGGGTACTAGAGGACTGGAGTTATAAACACTGTTGGGGGTACTGGAGGACTGGAGTTATAAACACTGTTGGGGTACTGGAGGACTGGAGTTATAAACACTGTTGGGGGTACTAGATGACTGGAGTTATAAACACTGTTGGGGGTACTGGAGGACTGGAGTTATAAACACTGTTGGGGGTACTGGATGACTGGAGTTATAAACACTGTTGGGGTACTAGAGGACTGGAGTTATAAACACTGTTGGGGGTACTGGAGGACTGGAGTTATAAACACTGTTGGGGGTACTAGAGGACTGGAGTTATAAACACTGTTGGGGGTACTGGAGGACTGGAGTTATAAACACTGTTGGGGTACTAGAGGACTGGAGTTATAAACACTGTTGGGGTACTAGAGGACTGGAGTTATAAACACTGTTGGGGGTACTGGAGGACTGGAGTTATAAACACTGTTGGGGGTACTAGAGGACTGGAGTTATAAACACTGTTGGGGGTACTGGAGGACTGGAGATATAAACACTGTTGGGGTACTAGATGACTGGAGTTATAAACACTGTTCGGGGTACTGGATGACTGGAGTTATAAACACTGTTGGGGTACTAGAGGACTGGAGTTATAAACACTGTTGGGGGTACTGGAGGACTGGAGTTATAAACACTGTTGGGGGTACTAGATGACTGGAGTTATAAACACTGTTGGGGGTACTGGATGACTGGAGTTATAAACACTGTTGGGGTACTAGAGGACTGGAGTTATTAACACTGTTGGGGGTACTGGAGGACTGGAGTTATAAACACTGTTGGGGGTACTGGATGACTGGAGTTATAAACACTGTTGGGGTACTAGAGGACTGGAGTTATTAACACTGTTGGGGGTACTGGAGGACTGGAGTTATAAACACTGTTGGGGGTACTGGATGACTGGAGTTATAAACACTGTTGGGGGTACTGGATGACTGGAGTTATAAACACTGTTGGGGTACTAGAGGACTGGAGTTATAAACACTGTTGGGGGTACTAGAGGACTGGAGTTATAAACACTGTTGGGGTACTAGAGGACTGGAGTTATTAACACTGTTGGGGGTACTAGAGGACTGTAGTTATAAACACTGTTGGGGTACTAGATGACTGGAGTTATAAACACTGTTGGGGTACTAGAGGACTGGAGTTATAAACACTGTTGGGGGTACTAGAGGACTGGAGTTATAAACACTGTTGGGGGTACTAGAGGACTGGAGTTATAAACACTGTTGGGGTACTGGAGGACTGGAGTTATAAACACTGTTGGGGGTACTAGAGGACTGGAGTTATAAACACTGTTGGGGGTACTAGATGACTGGAGTTATAAACACTGTTGGGGTTACTAGATGACTGGAGTTATAAACACTGTTGGGGGTACTGGAGGACTGGAGTTATAAACACTGTTGGGGGTACTAGATGACTGGAGTTATAAACACTGTTGGGGGTACTGGAGGACTGGAGTTATAAACACTGTTGGGGGTACTAGAGGACTGGAGTTATAAACACTGTTGGGGTTACTAGATGACTGGAGTTATAAACACTGTTGGGGGTACTGGAGGACTGGAGTTATAAACACTGTTGGGGGTACTAGAGGACTGGAGTTATAAACACTGTAGGGGGTACTAGAGGACTGGAGTTATAAACACTGTTGGGGGTACTGGAGGACTGGAGTTATAAACACTGTTGGGGGTACTAGAGGACTGGAGTTATAAACACTGTTGGGGGTACTAGAGGACTGGAGTTATAAACACTGTTGGGGGTACTAGAGGACTGGAGTTATAAACACTGTTGGGGTACTGGAGGCCTGGAGTTATAAACACTGTTGGGGGTACTAGAGGACTGGAGCTGGGAAACACTGTTGGGGGTACTGGAGGACTGGAGTTATAAACACTGTTGGGGGTACTGGAGGACTGGAGTTATAAACACTGTTGGGGGTACTGGAGGACTGGAGTTATAAACACTGTTGGGGGTACTAGAGGACTGGAGTTATAAACACTGTTGGGGGTACTAGAGGACTGTAGTTATAAACACTGTTGGGGTACTGGAGGACTGGAGTTATAAACACTGTTGGGGGTACTAGAGGACTGGAGTTATAAACACTGTTGGGGGTACTAGAGGACTGGAGTTATAAACACTGTTGGGGGTACTGGAGGACTGGAGTTATAAACACTGTTGGGGGTACTGGAGGACTGGAGTTATAAACACTGTTGGGGGTACTAGAGGACTGGTGTTATAAACACTGTTGGGGGTACTGGAGGACTGGAGTTATAAACACTGTTGGGGGTACTAGAGGACTGGAGTTATAAACACTGTTGGGGGTACTAGAGGACTGTAGTTATAAACACTGTTGGGGTACTGGAGGACTGGAGTTATAAACACTGTTGGGGGTACTAGAGGACTGGAGTTATAAACACTGTTGGGGGTACTAGAGGACTGGAGTTATAAACACTGTTGGGGGTACTGGAGGACTGGAGTTATAAACACTGTTGGGGGTACTGGAGGACTGGAGTTATAAACACTGTTGGGGGTACTAGAGGACTGGAGTTATAAACACTGTTGGGGGAACTGGAGGACTGGAGTTATAAACACTGTTGGGGGTACTGGAGGACTGGAGTTATAAACACTGTTGGGGGTACTGGAGGACTGGAGTTATAAACACTGTTGGGGGTACTGGAGGACTGGAGTTATAAACACTGTTGGGGGTACTGGAGGACTGGAGTTATAAACACTGTTGGGGGTACTAGAGGACTGGAGTTATAAACACTGTTGGGGGTACTAGAGGACTGGAGTTATAAACACTGTTGGGGGTACTAGAGGACTGGAGTTATAAACACTGTTGGGGGTACTGGAGGACTGGAGTTATAAACACTGTTGGGGTACTGGAGGACTGGAGTTATAAACACTGTTGGGGGTACTAGAGGACTGGAGTTTCAAACACTGTTGGGGGTACTAGAGGACTGGAGTTATAAACACTGTTGGGGGTACTATAGGACTGGAGTTATAAACACTGTTGGGGTACTGGAGGACTGGAGTTATAAACACTGTTGGGGGTACTAGAGGACTGGAGCTGGGAACCACTGTTGGGGGTACTGGAGGACTGGAGTTATAAACACTGTTGGGGGTACTGGAGGACTGGAGTTATAAACACTGTTGGGGGTACTGGAGGACTGGAGTTATAAACACTGTTGGGGGTACTAGAGGACTGGAGTTATAAACACTGTTGGGGGTACTAGAGGACTGTAGTTATAAACACTGTTGGGGGTACTGGAGGACTGGAGTTATAAACACTGTTGGGGGTACTAGAGGACTGGAGTTATAAACACTGTTGGGGGTACTAGAGGACTGGAGTTATAAACACTGTTGGGGGTACTGGAGGACTGGAGTTATAAACACTGTTGGGGGTACTAGAGGACTGGAGTTATCAAACACTGTTGGGGGTACCCCTAGCAGTGTTTATAACTCGAGTCCTCCAGTACCCCAACAGTGTTGGGGGTAACTCGAGGACTGGAGTTATCCCAAACACTGTTGGGGGTAACTCCAGGACTGGAGTTATACCCAACACTGTTGGGAGTAACTCCAGTCCTGGAGTTACCCCCAACACTGTTGGGTAACTCCAGTCCTGCAGTACCTCAACAGTGTTTATAACTCCAGTCCTCTAGTACCCCCAACAGTGTTGAGAACTGGAGTCCTCTAGTACCCCCAACAGTGTTGGTATAACTCCAGTCCTCCAGTACCCCAACAGTGTTTATAACTACAGTCCTCTAGTACCCCCAACAGTGTTTATAACTCCAGTCCTCTAGTACCCCCAACAGTGTTTATAACTCCAGTCCTCCAGTACCCCCAACAGTGTTTATAACACCAGTCCTCTAGTACCCCCAACAGTGTTTATAACTCCAGTCCTCCAGTACCCCCAACAGTGTTTATAACTCCAGTCCTCCAGTACCCCCAACAGTGTTTATAACTCCAGTCCTCTAGTACCCCCAACAGTGTTTATAACTCCAGTCCTCTAGTACCCCCAACAGTGTTTATAACTCCAGTCCTCCAGTACCCCAACAGTGTTTATAACTCCAGTCCTCTAGTACCCCCAACAGTGTTTATAACTCCAGTCCTCTAGTACCCCCAACAGTGTTTATAACTCCAGTCCTCCAGTACCCCCAACAGTGTTTATAACTCCAGTCCTCCAGTACCCCCAACAGTGTTTATAACTCCAGTCCTCCAGTACCCCCAACAGTGTTTCCCAGCTCCAGTCCTCTAGTACCCCCAACAGTGTTTATAACTCCAGGCCTCCAGTACCCCAACAGTGTTTATAACTCCAGTCCTCTAGTACCCCCAACAGTGTTTATAACTCCAGTCCTCTAGTACCCCCAACAGTGTTTATAACTCCAGTCCTCTAGTACCCCCAACAGTGTTTATAACTCCAGTCCTCCAGTACCCCCAACAGTGTTTATAACTCCAGTCCTCTAGTACCCCCAACAGTGTTTATAACTCCAGTCCTCTAGTACCCCCAACAGTGTTTATAACTCCAGTCCTCCAGTACCCCCAACAGTGTTTATAACTCCAGTCCTCTAGTACCCCCAACAGTGTTTATAACTCCAGTCCTCCAGTACCCCCAACAGTGGTTTATAACTCCAGTCATCTAGTACCCCCAACAGTGTTTATAACTCCAGTCCTCCAGTACCCCCAACAGTGTTTATAACTCCAGTCATCTAGTAACCCCAACAGTGTTTATAACTCCAGTCATCTAGTACCCCCAACAGTGTTTATAACTCCAGTCCTCTAGTACCCCCAACAGTGTTTATAACTCCAGTCCTCCAGTACCCCAACAGTGTTTATAACTCCAGTCCTCCAGTACCCCCAACAGTGTTTATAACTCCAGTCCTCTAGTACCCCAACAGTGTTTATAACTCCAGTCATCTAGTACCCCAACAGTGTTTATAACTACAGTCCTCTAGTACCCCCAACAGTGTTTATAACTCCAGTCCTCTAGTACCCCCAACAGTGTTTATAACTCCAGTCCTCTAGTACCCCCAACAGTGTTTATAACTCCAGTCCTCCAGTACCCCCAACAGTGTTTATAACTCCAGTCATCCAGTACCCCCAACAGTGTTTATAACTCCAGTCCTCCAGTACCCCCAACAGTGTTAATAACTCCAGTCCTCTAGTACCCCAACAGTGTTTATAACTCCAGTCATCCAGTACCCCCAACAGTGTTTATAACTCCAGTCCTCCAGTACCCCCAACAGTGTTAATAACTCCAGTCCTCTAGTACCCCAACAGTGTTTATAACTCCAGTCATCCAGTACCCCCAACAGTGTTTATAACTCCAGTCATCTAGTACCCCCAACAGTGTTTATAACTCCAGTCCTCCAGTACCCCCAACAGTGTTAATAACTCCAGTCCTCTAGTACCCCAACAGTGTTTATAACTCCAGTCATCCAGTACCCCGAACAGTGTTTATAACTCCAGTCATCTAGTACCCCAACAGTGTTTATATCTCCAGTCCTCCAGTACCCCCAACAGTGTTTATAACTCCAGTCCTCTAGTACCCCCAACAGTGTTTATAACTCCAGTCCTCCAGTACCCCCAACAGTGTTTATAACTCCAGTCCTCTAGTACCCCAACAGTGTTTATAACTCCAGTCCTCTAGTACCCCAACAGTGTTTATAACTCCAGTCCTCCAGTACCCCCAACAGTGTTTATAACTCCAGTCCTCTAGTACCCCCAACAGTGTTTATAACTCCAGTCCTCCAGTACCCCCAACAGTGTTTATAACTCCAGTCCTCTAGTACCCCCAACAGTGTTTATAACTCCAGTCCTCCAGTACCCCCAACAGTGTTTATAACTCCAGTCCTCCAGTACCCCCAACAGTGTTTATAACTCCAGTCCTCTAGTACCCCCAACAGTGTTTATAACTCCAGTCCTCCAGTACCCCCAACAGTGTTTATAACTCCAGTCCTCCAGTACCCCCAACAGTGTTTATAACTCCAGTCCTCTAGTACCCCCAACAGTGTTTATAACTCCAGTCCTCTAGTACCCCCAACAGTGTTTATAACTCCAGTCCTCCAGTACCCCAACAGTGTTTATAACTCCAGTCCTCCAGTACCCCCAACAGTGTTTATAACTCCAGTCATCTAGTACCCCCAACAGTGTTTATAACTCCAGTCCTCTAGTACCCCCAACAGTGTTTATAACTCCAGTCCTCCAGTACCCCCAACAGTGTTTATAACTCCAGTCCTCCAGTACCCCCAACAGTGTTTATAACTCCAGTCCTCCAGTACCCCCAACAGTGTTTCCCAGCTCCAGTCCTCTAGTACCCCCAACAGTGTTTATAACTCCAGTCCTCCAGTAACCCCAACAGTGTTTATAACTCCAGTCCTCTAGTACCCCCAACAGTGTTTATAACTCTAGTCATCTAGTACCCCCAACAGTGTTTATAACTCCAGTCCTCCAACAGTGTTTATAACTCCAGTCCTCCAGTACCCCCAACAGTGTTTATAACTCCAGTCCTCCAGTACCCCCAACAGTGTTTATAACTCCAGTCCTCTAGTACCCCCAACAGTGTTTATAACTCCAGTCCTCTAGTACCCCCAACATTGTTTATAACTCCAGTCCTCCAATACCCCCAACAGTGTTTATAACTCCAGTCCTCTAGTACCCCCAACAGTGTTTATAACTCCAGTCCTCCAGTACCCCCAACAGTGTTTATAACTCCAGTCCTCCAGTACCCCCAACAGTGTTTATAACTCCAGTCCTCCAGTACCCCCAACAGTGTTTATAACTCCAGTCCTCTAGTACCCCCAACAGTGTTTATAACTCCAGTCCTCTAGTACCCCCAACAGTGTTTATAACTCCAGTCCTCCAGTACCCCCAACAGTGTTTATAACTCCAGTCATCTAGTACCCCCAACAGTGTTTATAACTCCAGTCCTCCAGTACCCCCAACAGTGTTTATAACTCCAGTCCTCTAGTACCCCCAACAGTGTTTATAACTCCAGTCCTCTAGTACCCCCAACAGTGTTTATAACTCCAGTCCTCCAGTACCCCCAACAGTGTTTATAACTCCAGTCCTCCAGTACCCCCAACAGTGTTTATAACTCCAGTCCTCCAGTACCCCCAACAGTGTTTATAACTCCAGTCCTCCAGTACCCCCAACAGTGTTTATAACTCCAGTCCTCCAGTACCCCCAACAGTGTTAATAACTCCAGTCCTCTAGTACCCCAACAGTGTTTATAACTCCAGTCATCCAGTACCCCGAACAGTGTTTATAACTCCAGTCATCTAGTACCCCAACAGTGTTTATATCTCCAGTCCTCCAGTACCCCCAACAGTGTTTATAACTCCAGTCCTCTAGTACCCCCAACAGTGTTTATAACTCCAGTCCTCCAGTACCCCCAACAGTGTTTATAACTCCAGTCCTCTAGTACCCCAACAGTGTTTATAACTCCAGTCCTCTAGTACCCCAACAGTGTTTATAACTCCAGTCCTCCAGTACCCCCAACAGTGTTTATAACTCCAGTCCTCCAGTACCCCCAACAGTGTTTATAACTCCAGTCCTCTAGTACCCCAACAGTGTTTATAACTCCAGTCCTCTAGTACCCCCAACAGTGTTTATAACTCCAGTCCTCCAGTACCCCCAACAGTGTTTATAACTCCAGTCCTCTAGTACCCCAACAGTGTTTATAACTCCAGTCATCCAGTACCCCCAACAGTGTTTATAACTCCAGTCCTCCAGTACCCCCAACAGTGTTTATAACTCCAGTCATCTAGTACCCCCAACAGTGTTTATAACTCCAGTCCTCCAGTACCCCAACAGTGTTTATAACTCCAGTCCTCCAGTACCCCCAACAGTGTTTATAACTCCAGTCCTCTAGTACCCCAACAGTGTTTATAACTCCAGTCATCTAGTACCCCCAACAGTGTTTATAACTCCAGTCCTCCAGTACCCCAACAGTGTTTATAACTCCAGTCCTCCAGTACCCCCAACAGTGTTTATAACTCCAGTCATCTAGTACCCCCAACAGTGTTTATAACTCCAGTCCTCTAGTACCCCAACAGTGTTTATAACTCCAGTCCTCCAGTACCCCCAACAGTGTTTATAACTCCAGTCATCTAGTACCCCCAACAGTGTTTATAACTCCAGTCCTCCAGTACCCCCAACAGTGTTTATAACTCCAGTCCTCCAGTACCCCTAACAGTGTTTATAACTCCAGTCCTCCAGTACCCCCAACAGTGTTTATATCTCCAGTCCTCTAGTACCCCCAACAGTGTTTATAACTCTAGTCATCTAGTACCCCCAACAGTGTTTATAACTCCAGTCCTCCAGTAACCCCAACAGTGTTTATAACTCCAGTCCTCTAGTACCCCCAACAGTGTTTATAACTCTAGTCATCTAGTACCCCCAACAGTGTTTATAACTCCAGTCCTCCAACAGTGTTTATAACTCCAGTCCTCCAGTACCCCCAACAGTGTTTATAACTCCAGTCCTCCAGTACCCCCAACAGTGTTTATAACTCCAGTCCTCTAGTACCCCCAACAGTGTTTATAACTCCAGTCCTCTAGTACCCCCAACATTGTTTATAACTCCAGTCCTCCAATACCCCCAACAGTGTTTATAACTCCAGTCCTCCAGTACCCCCAACAGTGTTTATAACTCCAGTCCTCCAGTACCCCCAACAGTGTTTATAACTCCAGTCCTCCAGTACCCCCAACAGTGTTTATAACTCCAGTCCTCCAGTACCCCCAACAGTGTTTATAACTCCAGTCCTCTAGTACCCCCAACAGTGTTTATAACTCCAGTCCTCTAGTACCCCCAACAGTGTTTATAACTCCAGTCCTCCAGTACCCCCAACAGTGTTTATAACTCCAGTCATCTAGTACCCCCAACAGTGTTTATAACTCCAGTCCTCCAGTACCCCCAACAGTGTTTATAACTCCAGTCCTCTAGTACCCCCAACAGTGTTTATAACTCCAGTCCTCTAGTACCCCCAACAGTGTTTATAACTCCAGTCCTCCAGTACCCCCAACAGTGTTTATAACTCCAGTCCTCCAGTACCCCCAACAGTGTTTATAACTCCAGTCCTCCAGTACCCCCAACAGTGTTTATAACTCCAGTCCTCCAGTACCCCCAACAGTGTTTATAACTCCAGTCCTCCAGTACCCCCAACAGTGTTTATAACTCCAGTCCTCTAGTACCCCCAACAGTGTTTATAACTCCAGTCCTCTAGTACCCCCAACAGTGTTTATAACTCCAGTCCTCCAGTACCCCCAACAGTGTTTATAACTCCAGTCCTCCAGTACCCCCAACAGTGTTTATAACTCCAGTCCTCCAGTACCCCCAACAGTGTTTATATCTCCAGTCATCTAGTACCCCAACAGTGTTTATATCTCCAGTCCTCTAGTACCCCCAACAGTGTTTATAACTCCAGTCCTCTAGTACCCCAACAGTGTTTATATCTCCAGTCCTCTAGTACCCCCAACAGTGTTTATAACTCCAGTCCTCTAGTACCCCAACAGTGTTTATAACTCCAGTCCTCCAACAGTGTTTATAACTCCAGTCCTCCAGTACCCCCAACAGTGTTTATAACTCCAGTCCTCCAGTACCCCCAACAGTGTTTATAACTCCAGTCCTCTAGTACCCCCAACAGTGTTTATAACTCCAGTCCTCTAGTACCCCCAACATTGTTTATAACTCCAGTCCTCCAATACCCCCAACAGTGTTTATAACTCCAGTCCTCCAGTACCCCCAACAGTGTTTATAACTCCAGTCCTCCAGTACCCCCAACAGTGTTTATAACTCCAGTCCTCCAGTACCCCCAACAGTGTTTATAACTCCAGTCCTCCAGTACCCCCAACAGTGTTTATAACTCCAGTCCTCTAGTACCCCCAACAGTGTTTATAACTCCAGTCCTCTAGTACCCCCAACAGTGTTTATAACTCCAGTCCTCCAGTACCCCCAACAGTGTTTATAACTCCAGTCATCTAGTACCCCCAACAGTGTTTATAACTCCAGTCCTCCAGTACCCCCAACAGTGTTTATAACTCCAGTCCTCTAGTACCCCCAACAGTGTTTATAACTCCAGTCCTCTAGTACCCCCAACAGTGTTTATAACTCCAGTCCTCCAGTACCCCCAACAGTGTTTATAACTCCAGTCCTCCAGTACCCCCAACAGTGTTTATAACTCCAGTCCTCCAGTACCCCAACAGTGTTTATAACTCCAGTCCTCCAGTACCCCCAACAGTGTTTATAACTCCAGTCCTCCAGTACCCCCAACAGTGTTTATAACTCCAGTCCTCTAGTACCCCCAACAGTGTTTATAACTCCAGTCCTCTAGTACCCCCAACAGTGTTTATAACTCCAGTCCTCCAGTACCCCCAACAGTGTTTATAACTCCAGTCCTCCAGTACCCCAACAGTGTTTATAACTCCAGTCCTCCAGTACCCCCAACAGTGTTTATATCTCCAGTCATCTAGTACCCCAACAGTGTTTATATCTCCAGTCCTCTAGTACCCCCAACAGTGTTTATATCTCCAGTCATCTAGTACCCCAACAGTGTTTATAACTCCAGTCCTCCAGTACCCCCAACAGTGTTTATAACTCCAGTCCTCTAGTACCCCAACAGTGTTTATATCTCCAGTCCTCTAGTACCCCCAACAGTGTTTATAACTCCAGTCCTCTAGTACCCCAACAGTGTTTATAACTCCAGTCCTCTAGTACCCCCAACAGTGTTTATAACTCCAGTCCTCCAGTACCCCCAACAGTGTTTATAACTCCAGTCCTCCAGTAACCCCAACAGTGTTTATAACTCCAGTCCTCTAGTACCCCCAACAGTGTTTATAACTCCAGTCCTCTAGTACCCCAACAGTGTTTATAACTCCAGTCCTCTAGTACCCCCAACAGTGTTTATAACTCCAGTCCTCCAGTACCCCCAACAGTGTTTATAACTCCAGTCCTCCAGTAACCCCAACAGTGTTTATAACTCCAGTCCTCTAGTACCCCCAACAGTGTTTATAACTCCAGTCCTCTAGTACCCCAACAGTGTTTATAACTCCAGTCCTCTAGTACCCCCAACAGTGTTTATAACTACAGTCCTCCAGTACCCCCAACAGTGTTTATAACTCCAGGCCTCTAGTACCCCCAACAGTGTTTATAACCCCAACCCCCTCTCTGGGGTTAACCCCTTTAACCCCCTCTCTGGGGTTAACCCCTTTAACCCCCTCTCTGGGGTTAACCCCTTTAACCCCCTCTCTGGGGTTAACCCCTTTAACCCCCTCTCTGGGGTTAACCCCTTTAACCCCCTCTCTGGGGTTAACCCCTTTAACCCCCTCTCTGGGGTTAACCCCTTTAACCCCCTCTCTGGGGTTAACCCTAACCCCCTCTCTGGGGTTAACCCCAACCCCCTCTCTGGGGTTAACCCTAACCCCCTCTCTGGGGTTAACCCTAACCCTCTCTCTGGGGTTAACCCCGACCCTCTCTCTGGGGTTAACCCCAACCCCCTCTCTGGGGTTAACCCTAACCCCCTCTCTGGGGTTAACCCTAACCCTCTCTCTGGGGTTAACCCTAACCCCCTCTCTGGGGTTAACCCTAACCCCCTCTCTGGGGTTAACCCTAACCCTCTCTCTGGGGTTAACCCTAACCCCCTCTCTGGGGTTAACCCCAACCCCCTCTCTGGGGTTCACCCTAACCCCCTCTCTGGGGTTAACCCTAACCCTCTCTCTGGGGTTAACCCTAACCCCCTCTCTGGGGTTAACCCTAACCCTCTCTCTGGGGTTAACCCTAACCCTCTCTCTGGGGTTAACCCTAACCCCCTCTCTGGGGTTAACCCTAACCCCCTCTCTGGGGTTAACCCTAACCCTCTCTCTGGGTTTAACCCTAACCCCCTCTCTGGGGTTAACCCTAACCCTCTCTCTGGGGTTAACCCTAACCCCCTCTCTGGGGTTAACCCCAACCCCCTCTCTGGGGTTCACCCTAACCCCCTCTCTGGGGTTCACCCTAACCCCCTCTCTGGGGTTCACCCTAACCCTCTCTCTGGGGTTAACCCTAACCCTCTCTCTGGGGTTAACCCTAACCCCCTCTCTGGGGTTAACCCTAACCCTCTCTCTGGGGTTAACCCTAACCCCCTCTCTGGGGTTAACACATTCTGACCAGGGTTTGTGTGTATTAAAGAAGAGATTCATTCCACACTGTGGAATACAGTATATGTAAATATGACACTGGAATACAGTATATGTAAATATGACACTGTGGAATACAGTATATGTAAATATGACACTGTGGAATACAGTATATGTAAATATGACACTGTGGAATACAGTATATGTAAATATGACCACATAATGTATTGTATTACCAACAGCTCTATTGCAAAGAGCTACAGACATGAACTCTGCATCTGTTACTGTTCACCTTGGAGGGGATATGACCTCTGCCCCGACCAGACCAGCCGTTACAGGTTACACAACTCCTGTGGTTAGATCTGCTCTTACTGGAGAAACCACTGTCTAGTGTTCACACACAGCCCAGGAGACCCAGATCAAGGCAGTATATCTATGGGGTCTTAAGACACAAGAGACCGAGACTCTCTGGTCCACAGAGGACTGAACACACATCAACCAGCCTTATTCAGCAACCAGAGAGAACAGGAGCTACACAGGACCCCCAAACTCCTGTTCCTACTCGTACTGTATCCAGACTTTTGACTGGCATACGATGCCTCAGGTGTAATAAAATAGCTTTTTCCTCCCCAACTGATTGTTTGGAAAGGGCATAATTAAAACAGAACACAATCCTGCCGATATAAACCACATTTGGGACTGACAATGGTTTAGTTCTCTCCAGAGGAATAGACATGTTGCAAAACACCACTCCCACTCCCTCCCTCCCTCCCTCCCTCCCTCGGTTGGTTTTTGCCAATGTTGCCAATCCAAACATCACTTTGCCTTGGTTCTTGATTGAGGGAGAGGCAGGGAGTTCTAGGGTGTTGCTTGCATCTAACCTCCTACTGGAGGCCTGTTGTACAGAAACAGAGGAGGCCTACTGGAGGCCTGTTGTACAGAAACAGAGGAGGCCTACTGGAGGCCTGTTGTACAGAAACAGAGGAGGCCTACTGGAGGCCTGTTGTACAGAAACAGAGGAGGCCTACTGGAGGCCTGATGTACAGAAACAGAGGAGGCCTACTGGAGGCCTGTTGTACAGAAACAGAGGAGGCCTACTGGAGGCCTGTTGTACAGAAACAGAGGAGGCCTACTGGAGGCCTGTTGTACAGAAACAGAGGAGACCTACTGGAGGCCTGTTGTACAGAAACAGAGGAGGCCTGTTGTACAGAAGCACAGGAGACCTGTTGTACAGAAACACAGGAGGTCTGTTGTACAGAAACAGAGGAGGACTACTGGAGGCCTGTTGTACAGAAACACAGGAGGCATGTTGTACAGAAACACAGGAGGCCTGTTGTACAGAAACACAGGAGACCTACTGGAGGCCTATTGTATAGGGCCACATGGCAAGCTATTCAAGCCAATGTGACTTAACAAAGAATTTGATGTTGGGATGTTGTTATAGTGACAGGCAGCCAGGCAACCTAATCCAACGACCTGTAACCTCTAAAGAGTTTTAAACAACTTTATAAAAGCATGCGAAGTTGAATGCCAAACAAACATCATAAAGCAATACGTTTTAATATATACACTAATTGTATTTCAGTTCTCAGAGAGATTCCTAACCAACACGCATGTGCTTTGAAGCTGGTTCTAAACGCTATGTGACACCCGTATTCTGACAGTCCTGGTTGTTGAAATGACCGCTGCGGCTGGCACTCCCCATGGCAACCATTTAGACTGACCAATGACTGGGGCGATGCATAGCCGCAGGAAGGTGCTGCGTTTTTGTCCGAACACTGACAGTAGTTGTGGAATATAGAAATACTTGCTTGATATGTTTTCTAGTGTCTTTAAACACTTTGCCAAGGCAACTTATTTTCTAGGTGAAAAATAAAATGGTCTATTCATTTCTTTTCCATTTTAGTAGACTAGACGCTCTTTTCCAGAGCAACTTACAGTAGTGAGTGGATACATTTTCAGACTGGTCCCCAGTGGGAATCGAACTCACAACCCTAGCATTGCAAGCACCATGCTCTACCAACTGAGCCACATCATCACAAACCATTTGATGTCTCAATGTACTCAATTACTGTATTGGTCACTGTTTATCTCCATGGTGATAGAAAGTCTACAGGTAAAAACCTAGATGACCAGCCTATGTACAATACAGTCATGTACATTTACATTAAGTGGTATGTAAGGATGGTAAATTAATACTGCACAAAAAGTAGTTGTTTTCTGTGTTATTTGATCAAGAAAAATATTTAATTTGACGTGGATTTGTTGTGTCTTTGTCCATAACTTTGCACCTTTTTGGTGTAAATGTTTGAGGACAGGATTTTGTTCTTTCTGGATTCCATTAGAAAGACAATATGACATCATAGAGAAAGGGAACAGGGAAACAACTCTTAAAATTACATTTTTTTTGTGCATTATTTTTTTAATAATTCCGATTTTTCAGCGGGTGCTACAGCACATTCAACACCCCTACTTCCTGCAGCAATGCCATTCTGTAAAGCAACATGTACCACAGCAGACAAATCAATAACTATAGCCTAGTGGGCCCTTCCTGTCTAAAATTAGGTGCTTGCTGAATGGTGCAAATTGATATAGAATAAAACAATTATCACAGATTTTAACGTATAATCACATTTGTTCCAGCTCTTTACACATTTTAGGCCACACATTTAAATGTTACTCTAAAATAACTTACTTCAAGAGTAAAAGTGCTGCGCGTCTTAGGTCAACGCAAGGTAGGTCGTTCGTTGCCGACGGTAGGTGGTAGCCTCCCGGTTACTCGGGAAGTTGACGGGCTTCAGCGACATTTAGCCTAAGATATTGCACTAATTCCAGGCAAACTGTCAGTGCATACAAAATGTACACGTTTTGAATTTTTTGGACATTCTCCCCAACCGATTCTTCCCAAATTCAACTCGCGCGCTTTGTTCAACACACTGTCCAGTGCCAAACTCGGATTTCCATGATAAAAGAGGCCGGTCAGTATAGTCTTTGTGAAGCTCTTTTTTCTAAAACACGGGTACAAACACAGCCAATGAGACATATGGCCTGTTCCTCAGGGGAGTGGGATACCAATTCATTAAGACATAGCCTAGGCTACATAAGTGCTTGGTGTTTCAGAACATTTTGTCCAAATATGTTAGACTTCAGTAACTAACCTAGAATTAATTCAGGCTATCTAGCTTTTTAAAAGGATATTTAACTTTCACCATGGATAATGTTTCAGACAACTGGACTTCATATTCACCGAGTACATTGAGTCAACCCCGTGTCAGTGTACCAGATGGAAGGTCTGTTGTGTTGAGGAAAGGTTTGTGTCTGTTCAGCACTCTAATAGCTGTACACTGGGTGTGTCTCTGACTCACCTGGGTGCAGAAACACACACACAATTCCAAAGACAGGCCCAGATCAGCCAAAATAGTTTGTGCGAGTGTGTACTGGGTAGGGCTGCTATGCTGAGGCTACAGATGAAATGCAGCCGGCAGGCATGTATCTCAGCACACTGTCATAAAACAGGACTTAACCGAACAACACAAGGAGAGAGGGAAACTTAGAGAAAGAGACCCCCCCCCCCCCCCCACACACAAACAACAGTACTGACATAACAGAGAGAGGGGGACAGAAAGAGAAAAGTAGTTGAAACCAATTTTGCACAAGCAGAATAACGATGTATTACATACTGAACCTCATATGGTTTCCAGTTCTCCACTCATCTGGTTTTAGAGTTCAGGAGTGTCTCAGGGAGCTGAGCCAGCAGTGGTGGGATGGGATGATATCCAGGAGAGCATGTCGGTGGCTCTGAACCACAGCTGACAGACAGACCTCTTCCATATTCTTAGCGGACATTCCTGAGACAGACAAATATCTGGGTGGAGGGCCCCATCATGTCTAACAAGCTGAAAAACACAAAGAACCTCAGTCTATATTCACATTAAACAAATGTTTGTTCAATTACAATGTCTCAAGATTTGTCTGAAAATGCCATGAGAGGGAACCTTGGATGTGTCCTCATTCCCTTTCCTTAATCCCCACTGATAGGTGAAAGGACTGGATAGGGTACCACCACATAGGCTTTTGATCTTTACAAAAAAATAAAATAATAATAAATAACTTAAGCCCTCTTCACTCATCAAAAGACAAACCAGCCACTTGTGACAACTTCAATACACTGACAAAGGATACGGTTAAGGCTTACTACAGGCTTACAAGTCCTCAAATCTAATGGTGATCTGTGGAGGGTCGGCTGATCCTAGATCTGTGCCTTAGGGCAGCTTTAACTGAAACGGTACTTACTCTAGTGAACGACTCTTCTGAACTATGACCTCCCGCTGTGCTTCAAAAGACTGCGGAATGAGGCGGCGTTTCTGCTGGATGGATCTCAGATGGAGAGAGAGGGATACAAGATAGGGAAGAAGGATGGGTGTAAATCACAACATGCACCTGGACACAAATACCTAGTGGCCAGAAAGAGAGAAAGGTGGAAAGGAGAGGAAAAGAGAGTGAGTTCACTTTTTATTGTTTATTTCACTTGCTTTGGCAATGTAAACATATGTTTCCCATGCCAACAAAGCCTCTTAAATTGAATTAAGTGAGATTGATTGAGTGAGTGAGAGGAGACAGGAATTCCTCCAGACAGATTCAGGCCAGTGGCTGAAGTCAATAATACTGGAACACAACAACAAAACCATCCCTTCATTTCTGGACAGAACATTGAAAATATTTATCCAGAGAACAGTATGAAAATAAATATGATCAAATAGTATTATCTTACATTATGTATGAAAGACAGATGCTATTGAAGCCAAGACAAGTGTACAAGAATAGGCACACACTCCGATTGAAAAGGCAGTATGACGTATATATTTTATTGATCATACCATCATCATCACCATCAGCGATATATATGTACATTTGTAAAAATGATTCCCCCTAAGCTCTTTGAATAGGCCACTTAAAATCAAATTAAATGAGGCAAGGAACATTGATGCAAATATCCATAGTCTGAATATTCCTCTTTCATCTTCTCTAGACCACATTCCAGTACATGATCAAAACACAGCCCATATATACACTCTGGGTAGAACAGAATCCTTTTGTGGAGCCCAAAAACAATACAAATATATACTTTACCATAACAGATGGGTAGATAGTGTAAGAAACCACTTTACTGGAGGATGGAAGCGAGAGACTAAATCTTCAAGTTTCAGACATGAGACTAGTAACTTATGCCATAACTAGGTTACTTCCTAGGTAGGATGGTTTTCCCAACGGACAGTCTTTAGCTAACATCTAAACCCAGTTTCTAGCTGACAGAAACACAAAACAGATCAATGCATAACTTCAACAGAGTGCTGACTGGACAGCTGGATGAAAGTGGAATCTCACATTGATATAAATAAAAATGTACAAAGAGTCTTATTAAATCTCAAGTCAAGATGGAGTCCATTGACCACATCCTGTAGATCAAACATCCCAGAGACAGGATGGAGTCCATTGACCACATCCTGTAGATCAAACATCCCAGAGACAGAAGGAGAGATGCAGAAGTCTTGTATGGCTAGATGAATATAGAAATGTTCCATATTTTCTGAAGACATTCTCTCTCATAGCAAGTCACACAGGACCATACACACCAACACACTTCTCTCGCTTACACACGTTCTTATCCATCCATCCTCTCATCCATCCAAAACACACACTTCCTCTCTGTTCACTGCTTGGCTTTCTTCAGGATGGTTCCTACGGCAGAGATTACGGTGGTCTTGGTTCCGCTGGCGGTGGTCGTCACGGAGACAACCGCTGGCAGGTTTGCCGTGGTAGTGAGCAGGGCGGGTTGGGCCAGGGTCACGGGCACCGCAGAGTCCCACTTACTCTTCCTCTTCTGAGCTTCTGGTGAGGGAGAGAGAGAGAGGACTGGTGAGAACGGGCGAGAGAGAGAGAACGGGAGCGAGAACGGACGAGAGAGAAAGAGCGAGAGAGCGAGAGCGGACGAGAGAGAAAGAGCGAGAGCGGACGAGAGAGAAAGAGCGAGAGCGGACGAGAGAGAAAGAGCGAGAGAGAGAGCGAGAGCGGACGAGAGAGAAAGAGCGAGAGAGAGCGAGAGCGGATGAGAGAGAAAGAGCGAGAGCGGACGAGAGAGAAAGAGCGAGAGAGGACGAGAGAGCAAGAGCGAGACAGAGAGCGAGACAGAGAGCGGGTGAGAGCGAGAGAGAGAGCGACGAGAACGGGCGAGAATGGGAGCGAGAGAGCGGACGGCAGAGAACGGGAGATAGCGAGAACAGGATAGAGAGCGAGAACGGGAGAGAGAGCGAGAACGGAAGAGAGAGCGAGAACGGAAGAGAGAGCGAGAACGGGAGAGAGAGCGAGAACGGAAGAGAGAGCGAGAACGGGAGAGAGAGCGAGAACGGGAGAGAGAGCGGGAACGGGGGAGAGAGCGAGAACGGGAGAGAGAGAGAGAGAGAGAGAGAGAGCGAGAGCAAGAGAGATAGAGAAAGCAAGAGAGGGCGCGAGCGAGAGAGAACAAGGGAGAGACAGGGAAGAGACTCATGGGGTATGCTGTGGTGTTGATGGTATCCTAAATGAAATGATAAAATATACAACCACAAATTCCAATTGGCAATACTTAAACTCATCCTTAGCCCTGGCATATTCCCCAATATTTGGAACCAAAGACTGATCACTCCAATCCTCTCTCCCTGATCACATCTTCGCTCTCTCTCCAGTTCTCTCGTGTTCTCTCTCTCTCAGAGCCTGGTTCCTCTCTAGGTTTCTTCCTAGGTTCTGGCCTTTCTAGGGAGTTTTTTCGAGACACCGTGCTTCTACACCTGCATTGCTTGCTGTTTGGGGTTTTAGGCTGGGTTTCTGTACAGCACTTTGAGATATCAGCTGATGTAAGAAGGGATTTATAAATAAATTTGATTTGGCCTAAACATCAGCGCCACAGGTAACTTCCACAAAGCTGTGAACGATCTGAGAGACAAGGCAAGAAGGGCCTTCAATGCCATCAAAAGGAACATAACATTCGACATACCAATTAGGATCTGGCAACAAAATACTTGAATCAGTTATAGAACCCATTGCCCTTCATGGTTGTGAGGTCTGGGGTCTGATTACCAACCAAGATTTCACTAAATGGGGCAAACACCAAATTGAGACTCTGCATGCAGAATTATGCAAAAATAGCTTCCATGTACAAGGTAAAACACCAAATAATGCATGCAGAGCAGAATTAGGCCGATACCCGCTAATTATCAAAATCCAGAAAAGAGCCGTTAAACGCTACAACCAACTAAAAGGAAGCGATTCCCAAACCTTCCATAACAAATCCATCACCTACAGAAAGATTAACCTGGAGAAGAGTCCCCTAAGCAAGCTGGTCCTGGGGCTCTGTTCACAAACACACCCCACAGAGCAACAATTAGACCCAACCAAATCATGAGGAAACAAAAAGATAATTACTTGACACATTGGAAAGAATTAACATAAAAACAGAGCAAACTAGAATGCTATTTGGCCTTAAACAGAGAGTACGCAGTGGCAGAATACCTGACCACTGTGACTGACCCAAACTTAAGGAAAGCTTTGACTATGTACAAACTCAGTGAGGATAGCCTTGCTATTGAGAAAGGCCGCCGTAGGAAGACCTGGCTCTCAAGAGAAGACAGACTATGTGCACATTGCCCACAAAATGAGGTGGAAACTGAGCTGCAGTTCCTAACTTCCTGCCCAATGTATGACCATATTAGAGACACATATTTCCCTCAGATTACACAGATCCACAAAGAATTTGAAAACAAATACAATCTTGATAAACTCCCATATCTATTGGGTGAAACACCACAGTGTACGATCACAGCAGCAAGATTTGTGACCTGTTGCCACTAGAAAAAGGGCAACCAGTGAAGAACAAACCCCATTGTAAATACAACCCATATGTATGTTTAATTATTTTCCCTTTTGACTTTAACTATTTGCACATCATTACAACACTGTACATAGACATAATATGACATTTGTAATGTCTTTATTATTTTGGAACTTCTGTGAGTTATTGTTATCATTTATTTAACTTTTGTTTATTTTCTATTTCACTTGATTTGGCAATGTTAACATATGTTTCCCATGTAAATAAAGCCCCTTGAATTGAAATTGAAAGAAATAGTGAAAGGGAGAGAAACGGGAACCAGATATAATCCTACGTTTTTTTTCTCTTTTAGGAAGGTCACGCTAAAAAAAAGTAAGGAAAGATAATGTTTCTATCGTGGGGGAGGGGTTCTCTCTTTCGATAGTCTGGGGGCTGTAACACAACAAAATGTGGAATGAGTCAAGGGGTACTTTGTGAAGGCGCTGTAGTCGGGTGTACCTGTAGCTGTACTAGCAGCAGTATTGGTTGTGGGAACTGCTGCGTTGGTGGGGTTGCTGCCCTTCTTAGTGGCCGTCACAAACTCAATCTAGGAGAGAGAAGACAAAACACTATCACACTCGTACTGCAGAGGGCTGGGCTGGGTGGTGCTGACGGGCTGTTGTGGTGACACTTAATCTCTTGGCAGGATACTTGAACATAAAGTACAGGCAGTCTGTGGCAACATGCCCCTGACGCATAGACTGATTACAGAACAGCCCTGTCTGTCATTAGTGAAACAGGAGTGCAGTAAACGTATAGTGTTGGAAAAGCTATTTTCTCTGTCCAGGTTTAACAGAGATTGGGCATGGGGTTAGAGGAAGACACGGGTTAGTTTGGTGAGGGGGGTTGAAAACGTGTGTATTGTAATTTATATTACCTCGGGTGGCCTCTTCAAGTCAATTAAAACGCCTGTGGTCCTCACCTTCGTCCTGTCCTTCTTGGCTTTCTCCAGCTTATCCATCTCTACTTTCTGAGCTTTGGCTGCAGGGAGGGAACGAAAACTGTTCAGTTGATAGGACTGACTGGCAAGCACATACAGCCACCAACGCACCAATGACCTCCTTACCCAGGGCCTCATAGTAAGAGTCCTCTGACCAGCCGTGAGGATCAAACATGTCTTTAGGGTAGTTGGTTCCCAGTTCATCTATGCCACAGAACTGGATGAGTTTCTCATAGATACTGGATAGACACAAAGACACGTTAACAAATGTATCTGGAAAAGCAACATGTGTATCATGGATAGGATCGTAACTCTAGGAATCTGTGTGTGTTTGTGTACCTGTGTTTGTGTGTGTGTACCTGGGATTCCTGAACTCTTTTTTCCTCTGAATGTGGTTGTTTGTGTCAAAGTCTCCATGTAGATTCTTCTCATACAGCTTCTGGATCTTCACCTGTTGACAGAAAACCAACATATCTGATAGGTAACACAGGAGTCAAATCCCCACTAGTAGAAGTTCCTAATACAAGTTCCTAATACCTCAGGGAAATATTTGGTAACCAGGGAGCCGGGCCAGTCAACTGGAACCTGGGGGATCCACTATGATAAATGATCCTTAAACGGACAAGATGGAGGATTGGAATGTAATGACACTACTGTATCTACAGTACTCAGAACAGTCAGTTCAATTGGCCCAAGTACTAGGACAACGGAAGTGTTGAACAGCTCTTTTTCGGAGAGACAACGGCTGTGACGGCTGTTCAAAATGATGAGCTTTTACTGAACACAAGACAGACTTAACCCTGGCTCCGCATGGCCCCCGAGTCAAACAGTCCCCTTCCTGTGTGTGTGTGCTGGTGTTAGATGCAGCCTGAGGTGAGGGATATCCAGATAGTGATTCATCATCACTGATTCACTAGATAGAGGGGTGTTAGGGTGTGTTCACACCCTGAGGCAACGCTATATGGTGCTGAACCTGTTCAGTCAGCCACACCCTCACCTGCCCCAACACCTACCCAACAAGAGTTACATTCACTTCACTAAGTTTGGCAGACTTCTCCCTTTTACAGATCGGGCTAAGATTTGGGGAGGATACGCTAATCCTAGATCTGTGCATAAATGGCAATGTCTACATAGGAATGCTAACTTATTTGTGAGGAAAACGTTGGACCAGAGTCAGAGAGGCTGTCGAGAGAGGAGGATTGTGGACTGTGACAGAGTGCTGAGCACTGTGAGATGACCTGCTGGTCTTTTCCTACATGTTGATGTTCTTCTCTCACTGGAGGACTCTGCTCTCCAGCAGAACATTGTGGAACATTTACCAACAACTGCAGAATGCTGCTTGTCTGGCAGCTGGCATTGAACGAAGCTCAGGCATTGGCAGGAGAGGCAATGTACTACCTGGAAACCAGTGTTTATCTCATACCCAGCCCAATTCCAGTATACCACACCTACCTGACCTCCCTCCAGTAGGCCATACACCTACCTGTCCTGCCTCCAGTAGGCCATACACCTACCTGTCCTGCCTCCAGTAGGCCATACACCTACCTGTCCTCCCTCCAGTAGGCCATACGCCTACCTGTCCTCCCTCCAGTAGGCCATACACCTACCTGTCCTCCCTCCAGTAGGCCATACACCTACCTGTCCTGCCTCTAGTAGGCCACACACCGACCTGTCCTCCCTCCAGTAGGCCAAACACCTACCTGTCCTGCCTCCAGTACACCACACACCTACCTGTCCTGCTTCCAGTAGGCCATACACCTACCTGTCCTGCCTCCAGTAGGCCATACACTTTAGGAAGGCCACCAAAAATTCTGAAATTTCCATCCCCAATTACAACATTTTCCGACAAGATAGAACTGCCAAAGGTGGCAGAGTTGCAATCTACTGCAGAGACAGCCTGCAGAGTTCTGTCATGCGATCCAGGTCTGTGCCCAAACAGTTCGAGCTTCTACTTTTAAAAATCCACCTTTCCAGAAATAAGTATGTTGCAGCTTGTTATAGACCCCCCTCAGCCCCCAGCTGTGCCCTGAACACCATATGTGAATCGATTGCTCCCCCATCTATCTTCAGAGTTAGGGATATGGGATATGCTTAACACCCTGGCCATCCTACAATCTAAGCTAGATGCCCTCAATCTCACACAAATTATCAAGGAACCTACCAGGTACAACCCTAAATCTGTAACCACGGACACCCTCATAGATATCATTCTGACCAACTTGCTCCCGCAATATGCAACTTTTCAGGGAAGTCAGGAACCAATATACACAGGCAGTTAGGAAAGCTAAGGCTGGCTTTTTCAAACAGAAATTTGCATCCTGTAGCACAAACTCAAAAAAGTTCTGAGACACTGTAAAGTCCATAGAGAATAAGAGCACCTCCTCCCAGCTGCCCACTGCACTGAGGCTAGGAAACACTGTCACCACCGATAAATCTACGATAATCGATCATTTCAATAAGCATTTTTCTATGGCTGGCCATGCTTTCCACCTGGCTACCCCTACACCGGCCAACAGCTCTGCACCCCCCGCAGAAATTTGCTGCTTTTTGTGACTCCTCTCTTTGGCTGGAAAATTGGCTGTATGGTTTTCTGTGACTAGGTGCTGACCTAACATAATCGCATGTGCTTTCGCAGTAAAGCCTTTTTGAAAATCGGACACTGTGGTTGAATTTACATGACGTGTATCTTTAAAATGGTGGATAATACTTGTATGTTTGAGGAATTTTAATTATGGGATTTCTGTTGTTTTGAATTTGGCGCCCTGCAATTTCACTGGCTGTTGTCGAGGTGGGACGCTTGTACCAGAGAGTTTAAGCATCTCCCATCCAAAACGAAATCTAGAAATCGGCTTCCTATTTCACAACAAAGCCTCCTTCACTCATGCTGCCAAACATACCCTCGTAAAACTGACTATCCCACTGATCCTTGACTTCGGCGATGTCATTTACAAAATAGCCTCCAACACTCTACTCAGCAAATTGGATGCAGTCTATCACAGTGCCATCCGTTTTGTCACCAAAGCCCCATATACTACCCACCACTGCGACCTGTTAGCTCTCGTTGGCTGGCCCTCGCTACATATTCGTCGCCAAACCCACTGGCTCCAGGTCATCTATAAGTCTTTGCTAGGTAAAGCACCAACTTATCTCAGCTCATTGGTCACCATAGCAACACCCACCTGTAGCACGCGCTCCAGCAGGTATATTTCGCTGGTCATCCCCAAAGCCAATACCTAATTTGGCCACCTTTCCTTCCAGTTCTCTGCTGCCAAATGACTGGAACGAACTGCAAAAAATCACTGAAGCTGGAGACTATTATCTCACTCTCTAACTTCAAGCACCAGCTGTCAGAGTAGCTTACCGATCGTTGTACACAGCCCATCTGTAAATAGCACACCCAACTACCTCATCCCCATATTGTTATTTTTTTGTTTTTGCTCTTTTGCACCCCAGTATCTCTACTTGCACATCATCATCTGCACATGTATCACTCCAGTGTTAATGCTAAATTGTAATTATTTCGCTTCTATGGACTATTTATTGCCTTACCTCCGTAATCTTACTACATTTGCACTCACTGTACATAGATTTTTCTATGTATTATTGACTGTACGTTTGTATATCCCATGTGTAACTCTGTTGTTTTTGTCGCACTGCTTTGCTTTATCTTGGCCAGGTCACAGTTGTAAATGAGAACTTGTTCTCAACTGGCCTACCTGGTTAAATAAAGGTGAAATAAATCAAATAAAAATACATCTACCAGTCCTCCCTCCAGTACACCATACACCTACCAGTCCTTACCCAGCAGTCTACTACTTGTTGACAGAGAGCTTACTGTGTCACTGCTAAATTGGAGGTGCTGTAGGTCAGTGTGACAAATGTGATGGTTGTTTAAAACAGGTGACTAGAACCCTTTAGACAAATAGGAATTGCACAGGTACGCAAGAGTGATAGCTAGTCATATAGCTCAGCAGTTCAGGTGACTGGTACAGGTAAGTAGGGCTGTGAGTACCTGTAGGTGACTGGTACAGGTATGTAGGGCTGTGAGTACCTGTAGGTGACTGATACAGGTAAGTAGGGCTGTGAGTACCTGTAGGTGACTGATATAGGTAAGTAGGGCTGTGAGTACCTGTAGGTGACTGGTACAGGTATGTAGGGCTGTGAGTACCTGTAGGTGACTGGTACAGGTAAGTAGGGCTGTGAGTACCTGTAGGTGACTGGTACATGTAAGTAGGGCTGTGAGTACCTGTAGGTGACTGATACAGGTATGTAGGGCTGTGAGTACCTGTAGGTGACTGATACAGGTAAGTAGGGCTGTGAGTACCTGTAGGTGACTGATATAGGTAAGTAGGGCTGTGAGTACCTGTAGGTGACTGGTACAGGTAAGTAGGGCTGTGAGTTCGTGTAGGTGACTGGTACAGGTAAGTAGGGCTGTGAGTACGTGTAGGTGACTGGTACAGGTAAGTAGGGCTGTGAGTACGTGTAGGTGACTGGTACAGGTAAGTAGGGCTGAGAGTACGTGTAGGTGACTGGTACAGGTAAGTAGGGCTGAGTACCTGTAGGTGACTGGTACAGGTAAGTAAGGCTGTGGGTACCTGTAGGTGACTGGTACAGGTAAGTAGGGCTGTGAGTACCTGTAGGTGACTGGTACAGGTAAGTAGGGCTGTGAGTACGTGTAGGTGACTGATACAGGTAAGTAGGGCTGTGAGTACCTGTAGGTGACTGGTACAGGTAAGTAGGGCTGTGAGTACCTGTAGGTGACTGGTCCAGGTAAGTAGGGCTGTGAGTACCTGTAGGTGACTGGTACAGGTAAGTAAGGCTGTGAGTACCTGTAGGTGACTGGTACAGGTAAGTAGGGCTGTGAGTACCTGTAGGTGACTGGTACAGGTAAGTAGGGCTGTGAGTACCTGTAGGTGACTGGTACAGGTAAGTAGGGCTGTGAGTACCTGTAGGTGACTGGTACAGGTAAGTAGGGCTGTGAGTACCTGTAGGTGACTGGTACAGGTAAGTAGGGCTGTGAGTACCTGTAGGTGACTGGTACAGGTAAGTAGGGCTGTGAGTACCTGTGGGTGACTGGTACAGGTAAGTAAGGCTGTGAGTACCTGTAGGTGACTGGTACAGGTAAGTAGGGCTGTGAGTACCTGTAGGTGACTGGAGCAGCGTCCTGGTGGTTCAGGGGGGATCCGGATCTTGTCAGGTGACATGTTCCTCACTTTCTCTGAGAACAGAGCTGGGGCGGAAACACAGAAAAAGAACCAATCAGAAGAGCAGACTACAGACAGTCTAGTAGCTACATTCTTTAGAGGTGAACCCAGAAATCATGTCTGTAAAACTAGTGTGTTGAATCAACATGTTCAACTCAATTCTGAACTGAAGGTTGTTCTGCATGCGTGTGAGGTGTTCAGGACCATCTGGTCCTGGTATGAGACCTAGTTACCACACCCAGTCAGGGAAGGTATGTTGGGGCTTGTGTAGAGAAGAGAGGATGCCCTTTTTTCAAACTCTTCCCTCCTTTCTCTCCTCTTTCTTTCTTTCTTTCTCTGACTCCAGGCCAGGCATCCTTCAGTCTAAAGCCTCATCAGTGGGAGGGCACGTTACAGTCTCTCAGCACTGTCAATCTATCACAGGCTTTAAATGGTTGAGCAAAAATGTGTGTAAACGTTGCATGTGAGAACAGATAAGTAAGGTACAAGACTGAGCGTGAATTTAGATGATAAACATTTCTATCAGTTAAACCTCTAGGACCACGACACCGCAGACGTTCTCCTTTAGCCTGTATCGTAGGTCACATACACTATGGTGTGTAGGCAACAAGCTCCTCTATGTACCCAACACATTCCAGGCTCCCTCCCCCTCCCCTCAATCTCTTTACTCTCTTCTTCATTTTCAAACTTCTCGCTCTCTCTCTCTCGCCTTGTTGTTTTGTTTGATGCCAAGGTGGAAACAAAAGCAAACCTCGAACCCTCACACTACCCTGCTTGACCTACCCTCTCCTCTCCCCCTCCTCCCCACCGCATCCTGCCTTGTCTGTAGGTGAGAGGGGTATGACAAACCCCTACAGGGAGGGGAAGGGCGTTACCCTATCCTCTCCCCCCTCCTCTCTCCTCCCCACCACATCCTGCCTTGTCTGTAGGTGAGAGGGGTATGACAAACCCCTACAGGGAGGGGTAGGGCGTTACCCTCTCCTACTGGCTAACTGCACCGACAGGACTGTGCACACGACACACTCAGACACATACAGAGATACACACACACATAAGACAGACAGAAGCCATTACAGAGTCATGATGTACTCAGTGACAACAACACACTAAACACAAATATGCACTTGGCTGCAAGCACACTAATGAGCAGTAGAAAATACCATACCGAGTCAGACGAGTCATACGTCCTAGCATGCTTTACATGAACACAGCCTGCAGTGTGTGTGTGAGGTAACAGGAACATAGCAAACAGCGGTCTGAATCACAGCTCTCTAAACCACAAGAGGTCCCAGCCCTATATGATCAACTCTGACTAGGCCTACCTCAAGCTAGAGGTGTTCACGGATCCCATTTTTTTGGAAAATCAATACCCAGGTGCAGAATTGTTTTGGCGATTCGGATTTCAGGTGCAACAGATCAGACCCAAAATATGTCAGAGATGAGGGATGGATCCGAAAACGGAGAAAAAAAAAGTTGCACTCCACACTGCCCTTTCCCACCTGGACAAAAGCAACACTTACGTGAGAATGCTGTTCATTGACTACAGCTCAGCGTTCAACACCATAGTGCCCTCAAAGCTCATCACTAAGCTAAGGATCCTGGGACTAAACACCTCCCTCTGCAACTGGATCCTGGACTTCCTGACGGGCCACCCCCAGGTGGTGAGGGTAGGTAGCAACACATCCGCCATGCTGATCCTCAACACTGGAGCCCCTCAGGGGTGCGTGCTTAGTCCCCTCCTGTACTCCCTGTTCACCCACGACTGCATGGCCAGGCACGACTCCAACAGCATCATTAAATTTGCAGACGACACAACAGCGGTAGGCCTGATCACCGACAACGATGAGACAGCCTATAGGGAGGAGGTCAGAGACCTGACCGGGTGGTGCCAGAATAACAACCTCTCCCTCAACATAACCAAGACTAAGGAGATGATTGTGGACTACAGGAAAAGGAGGACCGAGCACGCCCCCATTCTCATCGATGGGGCTGTAGTGGAGCAAGTTGAGAGCTTCAAGTTCCTTGGTGTCCACATCACCAACAAACTAGAATGGTCCAAACACACCAAGACAGTCGTGAAGAGGGCACGACAATGCCTATTCCCCCTCAGGAGACTGAAAAGATTTGGCATGGGTCCTGAGATCCTCAAAAGGTTCTATAGCTGCAACATCGAGAGCATCCTGACTGGTTGCATCACTGCCTGGTACGGCAACTGCTCGGCCTCCGACCGCAAGGCACTTCAGAGGGTAGTGCGTACGGCCCAGTACATCACTGGGGCTAAGCTGCCTGCCATCCAGGACCTCTACACCAGGCGGTGTCAGAGGAAGGCCCTAAAAATGGTCAAAGACTGTTCTCTCTACTACCGCACGGCAAGCGGTACCGGAGCGCCAAGTCTAAGACCAAAAGGCTTCTCAACAGTTTTTACCCCAAAGCCATAAGACTCCTGAACAGGTAATCAAATGGTTACCCGGACTATTTGCATTGTGTGCCCCACCAACCCCTCTTTTACGCTGCTGCTACTCTCTGTTTATCTTATATGCATAGTCACTTTAACTATACATTCATGTACATACTACTTCAATTAGCCCGACCAACCGGTGCCCCCGCACATTGGCTACCCGGAATATCTGCATTGTGTCCCACCACCCGCCAACCCCTCTTTTACGCTACTGCTACTCTCTGTTTATCATATATGCATAGTCACTTTAACCATACATACATGTACATACTACCTAAATCAGCCCGACTAACCAGTTCCTGTATATAGCCTCGCTACTGTTCTTTTTCACTGTCTTTTTTACTGTTGTTTCTATTTCTTTACTTATCTATTGTTCACCTAATACCTTTTTTTAACTTAGAAATTGCACTGTTGTTTTTGTGTATGTAAGCATTTCACTGTAAGGTCTACACTTGTTGTATTTGGCGCACGTGACAAATAAACTTTGATTTGATCTTAGTTATAGGTAGGTATTCAGACCTCTCCAAATGGTCAAACATAACTATCATACACATTCATACTCTCTCCCATAAAGTAGAGTTTGGGCGTGACACGGGAGATTAGTGTTGAATTACATCATGTGTGTGAAATTTGGCACCTGGATGTGGGGTCGTACGTGTGTACACACAGTTTCCCTCTCTGACACACACACACACACACACACACACACACACACACACACACACACACACACACACACACACACACACACACACACACACACACACACACACACACACAGTAGAGGGAGTGATAGGTTGGAGGGGTTGGAACCGGTTCAGGGAACAGAACCGAAAACCGGACAATAACAACATTTTTCAAGGAACAGAATCAGAACGGAATGGGGGGGGGGGAAATGGTTCTGTTCCGAACTAAACGATTGGAAAATGATTTGCGTTTCAACCCCTGATTGGTACTACTGTTTAATGGCCTAATAGAGCAGTGTGTTCTCTCCTGCTCTGAACACACACGTCAATGAACAATTATTACAAATTATTTAAAAACATGTCAACTCCGATCTTTTCAAATTAGCATATGTTGTAGCCTAGACCCTATTTTACATCATCTAAGGTATCTGTGTTGGGCCCGTAATCAGCTGAGACACAAGGTGCTCTTGAATACAGGGTGGGTGTCATGTTTAGGCTGATAAATGTACAACAATTGAAAAACTTCTACTTTCAAAAAGGTACCACAAAAATGGTTGGAGGTCCACACATCAGAGAATGTTGACCTGAATGGAAATATCTGTTGTTTTAAAAATGATACTGTCAATCCTCCATAGGAAACCTATTGAAATCATAGACATATAGATAGTAGAGTAGACATGACCATTTAAGTTTACATTTGATGGTGGGTGGACTGGGGGCCATCTTTGTGGTAGTAAATGTACCAGCTAAATCGTGTGACAGCAACTATGTGAGCTTATTACAGTATTATAGACACCATGTCCTGGGATTTCCTATGATCTTCTATTTAGAAGAACCCCACACCGTCTAACGACTCTTGTGTTACATGTAAGTGCTCATGAGAGTTTCAGCTTCCAAATAGCTATCAATAGTTTGTAGCTCAAATCATTCGGACTCTACAGACGTTTTTGTAAAAAAAAAAAGAAAAAAAGACCAGGCTCTGGTACCCTTCGGGCTCCGCCCTTGTCTCAAACACCGCTGGAGCTTAACCTCCGTTAATCACACAGACTAATAGTTGGTATCTACGGCTGCAGAAGAAATAGGCAAATCCAATGGTACAATCCTCAAAAACGGGGCGGCAGGGTAGCCTAGTGGTTAGACGCAGGTAGCCTAGTGGTTAGAGGCAGGTAGCCTAGTGGTTAGAGGCAGGTAGCCTAGTGGTTAGAGCGTTGGGCCAGTAACCGAAAGGTTGCAAAATCGAATCCCCGAGCTGACAAGGTAAAAATCTGTCATTCTGCCCCCGAACAAGGCAGTTAGGCACTATTCCCAGGCCATCATTGAAAATAAGAATTTGTTCTTAACTGACTTGTCTAGTTAAATAAAGGTAAAAACATTTTTTAAATAATTTAAAAAAACATGCAATGTTAAAAATGAGTGGGACTGGTTGGGTTAAGAGCATGTTGTGTCTCAACCAATGGCGGGCACAACTCAAAAACTTCAGATGTAAAATAGGGTCTAGGCTACAACATATGCTAATATGAAAGAAATCTGAGTTTACAGGTTTTAGATAATTGACGTTAAAGGTAAAAAAATAAAATAAAATGACATTGAAAAAAAGATGATTATAAAATAGACAACCTTGTTTGTAGGCTTTTAAATGATATCAAACACAACTATTATATTCCAGTGATGAAGACATGGAAGTCTCATAGTATGGTGAGCACCATACTCAGCACCTTTATCTCCTGAATGTTATGGCATAAAAGTCCCTTTCTGACCACTTCTTCCATGAGGAAATATGTATGGGAAAGTTTGGTTTAAAATCAAAAGCGATGCTGTCAAAATGATTGAATTCAAGTGGTTTTACCCTATGACACATTTACAAGCTGAATTACCCAGTCTGAAGACAAAGACTTATTGAACTCCCATCTACATCAGTTACTCATTAAGTCAAACCAAAAGCACGGTTTGGGCATCTAATGTTCAATTGCCACAATATAAATAAATATTTAACACCAAGTTTGTATTGTATCAAAACACGTTGGTTTGTCTGTTTGGGTGTGTGTGTGTATACACTCACCGACCAGCTCATTGGGGTCTCTCCTCTCTGCCTCTGGGATCTCCTAAAGAGAACACACAGAAGGGGGGGTTTCACATCACTCACAGAACCATGGACTGTCCTGGATCTCCAGGGAGCATAACATCGCAGCTGCTATCGATGTTGATGCACTGTCAATTACACCAGTTAAATATCTTGTTAAAATGTCCATACCAGTTATACGTCTTGTTAAAATGTCCATACCAGTTATACGTCTTGTTAACATGTCCATACCAGTTATACGTCTTGTTAAAATGTCCATACCAGTTATACGTCTTGTTAAAATGTCCATACCAGTTATACGTCTTGTTAAAATGTCCATACCAGTTTTACGTCTTGTTAAAATGTCCATACCAGTTATACGTCTTGTTAAAATGTCCATACCAGTTATACGTCTTGTTAAAATGTCCATACCAGTTATACGTCTTGTTAAAATGTCCATACCAGTTATACGTCTTGTTAAAATGTCCATACCAGTTATACGTCTTGTTAAAATGTCCATACCAGTTATACGTCTTGTTAAAATGTCCATACCAGTTATACGTCTTGTTAAAATGTCCATACCAGTTATACGTCTTGTTAAAATGTCCATACCAGTTATACGTCTTGTTAAAATGTCCATACCAGTTATACGTCTTGTTAAAATGTCCATACCAGTTATACGTCTTGTTAAAATGTCCATACCAGTTATACGTCTTGTTAAAATGTCCATACCAGTTATACGTCTTGTTAAAATGTCCATACCAGTTATACGTCTTGTTAAAATGTCCATACCAGTTATACGTCTTGTTAAAATGTCCATACCAGTTATACGTCTTGTTAAAATGTCCATACCAGTTATACGTCTTGTTAAAATGCCCATACCAGTTATACGTCTTGTTAAAATGCCCATACCAGTTATACGTCTTGTTAAAATGCCCATACTAGTTATACGTCTTGTTAAAATGCCCATACCAGTTATACGTCTTGTTAAAATGTCCATACCAGTTATACGTCTTGTTAAAATGTCCATACCAGTTATACGTCTTGTTAAAATGTCCATACCAGTTATACGTCTTGTTAAAATGTCCATACCAGTTATACATCTTGCTAAAATGCCCATACTAGTTATACATCTTGTTAAAATGCCCATACCAGTTATACGTCTTGTTAAAATGTCCATACCAGTTATACGTCTTGTTAAAATGTCCATACCAGTTATACGTCTTGTTAAAATGCCCATACCAGTTATACGTCTTGTTAAAATGTCCATACCAGTTATACATCTTGCTAAAATGCCCATACCAGTAGAACTCCACTAATTTGAGCTGAAAGACGATGGCCAGAGCTTACCCGCGATGTTGCGCAATGATTGATGTTAGTCAATAAGTTTTAGTCAAAATATGATATATTTGGGCTTGAAGTGCCAAATCTAAACGTCTGACTTCGGATGTTTTCGTGAGTCTTATGCGCAAATTATTTTCATGCCTACGTTTAGTTTAAGGGTTGGGATTAATTGCAACCTAGCAGCATGGCAATCACAAACACTGGCTGCAAAGTGATACATAGCTGTGCAATTTAGACAATGCATTGATACAGTGCCTTCTGTATCATTTTGTTACGTTACAGCCATAATCTAACATTGATTAAATAAAATACAAATAGTCAGAAATCTACACACAATACCCCCATAATGACCAAGCAAAAACAGGTTTTTAGAAATGTTTGCAAATTAATTGAAAATAAAAAACAGAAATACCTTATTTATATAAGTATTCAGACCCTTTTCTAAAAGACTTGAAATTGAGCTCAGGAGCATCCCGTTTCCATTGATCATCCTTGAGATGTTTCTACAACTTGATCAGGATCGAGGCAAAGATGAACGGAGCAAAGTACAGAGAGATCCTTGATGAAAACCTGCTCCTGAGCGCTCAGGACCTCAGACTGGGGCAAAGGTTCACCTTCCAACTGACTAACCGGTGCCCCTGCACATTGACTCTGTACCGGTATCCCCTGTACATAGCCTCGCTATTGTTATTTTATTGCTGCTCTTTAATTAATTCTTACTTTTATTTTTTACTTATCTTTTATTTTTTTACTTAAAACTTATTTTTCTTAAAACTGCATTGTTGGTTAAGGGCTTGTAAGTAAGCATTTCACTGTAAGGTCTACCTGTTGTATGTGGCGCATGTGACAAATACCATTTGATTTGAAGAGGACAACGACCCTAAGCACACAGCCAAGACAATGCAGGAGTGGCTTCGGGACAAGTCTCTGAATGTTCTTGAGTGGCCCAGTCAGAGCCCGGACTTGAACCTAATCGAACATCTGTGGAGAGACCTGAAAATAGCTGTGCAGCCACGCTCCCCATCCAACCTGACAGAGTTTGTGAGGATCTGCAGAAAAAAAATGGGAAAAACTCCCCAAATACAGGTGTGCCAAGCTTGTAGCATCATACCCAAGAAGACTCGAGGCTGTAATCGCTGCCAAAGGTGCTTCAACAAAGTACTGAGTAAAGGGTCTGAATACTTATGTAAATTCTGTTGTTATTTTAAAAAATTTGAGCAAACATTTATAAAAATCATTTTTTCCTTTGTCATTATGTATGCAGATTGATGATGGGGGAAAAACAATTGAATCAATTTTAGAAGAAGGCTGTAATGTAACAAAATGTGGAAAAAGTCAAGGGGTCTGAATACTTTCCAAATTCATTGTAACTTTCATTAGCTGGCTAAGGTTAGCATGCGAGCTAGTTACTGACAGCTGTCAGTCAGTGGCCTATTTGTTGTCATTTCTCTGCTACACGTGGAAGTTACCACAACGTCCCACCCCCCAATTTCTGAATATATATTAGCAGCCTGCGTCAGTCTTCGAGGTGGAACCTTTTCTGCTCTCGGACAGGAAGTACTCTAAATAGGTGCGGCAACTTCCTCTGAGGTGGGCCTTTAAAGGGATACTTCAGGGTTTTGGCAATGAGACCTTTATCTAATTCCCCAGAGATTTCTATTGAAAACGGGCTTGGCAGGAGGTGGGGCGATCTGAGCTGCTTCTAAAATATGGCCCGTCTTTGCCAGAACTTGGGCCATAACACAGGTTCAGCAGACAGGAACAGTGCTCTTATTCACTGGAGGATATACACTTTCCGCCACCCAGTCACCTAGCAATTGCATGGACACATCCAAGAATTGTCATGAAGAGGGCCCGAGGGCCAAACTAAGTAGGACAGGAGGACCCCAGGAAGGGGTGTGGTTACCAGAGGTTCTCCCCCCCCCTGCCCCCATCTCACTGTAATGAATAGCACTTTCAGCCAGAGAGGAAACTACAGCAACAGAACTAACAGCTCGGCCAAACTGACATTATTCTGGGTTACTGCATATTCACTATGGGCAAAAACACAGGTCACGGGGGTAGAGAGGGGGCAAGAAACAATCAAACAACCCCCACTCTTTCTCCACTGTCCCTGATGTGATCAAGAGACAAATGTGACACATATGGTGACAACCCCTCCTCCGCCCATCGCTTTCCACCCCACTACTTTCTCATTGACCAAGGAGAGAAGGAGTGTTGGTTCTATCATGGTTCTTTCGAGGTTCTTCTAGACTGTGGCAGTAGTCCACTCCTGGTCCCTCTAAAGAGAGCAGGCCATTCTATTACTACTGTTATTTGACACACAAATACGTCTAACACAGATCTGTCATTTTCTCAATTCAATCTAAATCAAAGCCATTGCATATGCAGTGGATAGGAGAACGTAGTGGCTAGATAAATCAACGCTTGCGCAACAAACAAGCTATTACCAGTAAGTTTTGGCTAAGAGTTGAAGACGTGTTTGAACAAACTGCTAAGCGTTTAACTCTCTTAGATTACCAGTAAGCAATGTGCAACAGTCACAAGAGCCTACTGAGTTTGAGTTTGAGTTTATTTTTATTTTTACAGGGACAGTGCACTTTAATCAACGTTTCAGTAAAAGTGCCGGTTTTAGCCAGCCGGCTAATTTTCAACCGCAGTCCCTGGGCAGGTTATTAAAAACAATTACAATATAGACAATAGCAACATAGAACAAGCAAGACATAGCAACATAGGACAAGCAAGACATAGCATACAGACAGAGCAACATAGGATACATCAGAGCAACATACTGCTAGATACATCTCCTTTACTAAAACTAGCGTCATCTAAACCCAACACTAGATGACTTGTAAGATACAATAGGAAGTACGTAGCAGATGAAGCACAGTTACACAGTTACGGAGTTCGGCCCTTAGGACAAAGTGGGGACCAATGGTGTGGCTGACAAGACATTACTCATAATAGTGGGTCTCGGCACTAAGGCAACAGTAGCTAGATACAGGATCAGATCATAAGACAGGGAGAAAAACAAGTAGCAGCTAGTGAAAACACATTACGGATGAAGTCTTTGTCAGGTTCTGGATCAGTTTACCACAACTCACCTCTGACATAAAGACAACACACCTCACCAGTCCTCTACCTGACCTGACACCCCCCCCCCAAGACAACACACCTCACCAGTCCTCTACCTGACCTGACACCCCCCCCCCAAGACAACACACCTCACCAGTCCTCTACCTGACCTGACACCCCCCCCCCAAGACAACACACCTCACCAGTCCTCTACCTGACCTGACACCCCCCCCCCCAAGACAACACACCTCACCAGTCCTCTACCTGACCTGACACCCCCCCCCCCCAAGACAACACACCTCACCAGTCCTCTACCTGACCTGACACCCCCCCCCCAAGACAACACACCTCACCAGTCCTCTACCTGACCTGACACCCCCCCCCCAAGACACACAAACCTCACCAGTCCTCTACCTGACCTGACACCCCCCCCCCAAGACAACACACCTCACCAGTCCTCTACCTGACCTGACACCCCCACCCCTCACCAACCGACACCCCCCCCAAGACAACACACCTCACCAGTCCTCTACCTGACCTGACACCCCCCCCCCAAGACAACACACCTCACCAGTCCTCTACCTGACCTGACACCCCCCCCCCAAGACAACACACCTCACCAGTCCTCTACCTGACCTGACACCCCCCCCCCAAGACAACACACCTCACCAGTCCTCTACCTGACCTGACACCCCCCCCCCAAGACAACACACCTCACCAGTCCTCTACCTGACCTGACACCCCCCCCCCAAGACAACACACCTCACCAGTCCTCTACCTGACCTGACACCCCCCCCCCAAGACACACACAAACACACCTCACCAGTCCTCCATCTGACACCCCCCCCCAAGACACACACAAACACACCTCACCAGTCCTCCACCTGACCTGACCCCCCCCCCCAAGACAACACACCTCACCAGTCCTCTACCTGACCTGACACCCCCCCCCCAAGACAACACACCTCACCAGTCCTCTACCTGACCTGACACCCCCCCCCCAAGACACACACAAACACACCTCACCAGTCCTCCATCTGACACCCCCCCCCAAGACACACACAAACACACCTCACCAGTCCTCCACCTGACCTGACACCCCCCCCCCCCCCCAAGACACACAAACCCCACCAGTCCTCCACCTGACCTGACCCCCCCCCCCCAAGACACACAAACCTCACCAGTCCTCCATCTGACCCCCCCCCCCCCCCCCCAAGACACACACAAACACACCTCACCAGTCCTCCACCTGACCTGACACCCCCCCAAGACACACACAAACACACCTCACCAGTCCTCCACCTGACACCCCCCCCAAGACACACAAACACACCTCACCAGTCCTCCACCTGACACCCCCCCCCAAGACACACACAAACACACCTCACCAGTCCTCCACCTGACACCCCCTCCCAAGACACACACAAACACACCTCACCAGTCCTCCACCTGACACCCCCCCAAGACACACACAAACACACCTCACCAGTCCTCCACATGACCCCCCCTTCCTATGTTATGAAATGCTACCGTTCTTCAGACAAATTGCATCCAGTGCCTGATCATAGGCCCCTCGTAGCATAGCCAATTGTCAGACACACACATAATGCTATGTTATTAAAGTGGCCCTGGCCCTGTAATGATTCTGTTTGTTTGAGTAGCACCTAGCCCTCCACGACCCGCGGAAATCTAATTGGCAAAATAAACAAATCACCATGAATAGCCGTCATTTTAACCTAGAGATAATCAGGTTTTCTATCGTTGTTTTTCTCCAGGATGCCCACAAGCTTCACAAGACTAGTCTGAAGGTCCCCAGTACCAGGTTAAAACAATGAATGGAAGTACAGTATATATGGAGATAGTTTAGTGCCAAACATAAGGAGTAAAATTCATGTCAAAAAAATATACAAATAGTTTCCTGATCCTTCTTATATCTCTCAGATATAGAACAAACACTTCAGGACAAACTTCCTTTAGATTTTTTTGTTCGATGGAGTGAAACTGTTATTCAATGCATTTGTATGGGCTAATAGCAGTAAGGGAAAATTCAATGCCACATCAAATATTTTTTATTTATTTTTTAAGTACTTCAAATTCAAAATCAAATAGCTAAATTATCCTTGGTTTGACCTTAGAACAATTCTATATGTTAGATTGGTAGTACCAGTAAATAGTGATAGCAGTAGCCTGCCAGCAAGGCTTGTGACTTCAAGTATCGGCCAATAAAGACAAATCATATAATAGATCAACAGTCCCACCTAGTGGCACCTACAGGGAATATTAACAATCTTCACTTCTCTTTGCACCCCACAGACAATCTTGATTATTATTAACCTTTATTTAACTAGGCAAGTCAATTAACTTCTCTAGGATAGGGGGCAGCATTTTCACGTTTGGATGAAAAGCGTGCCCAGAGTAAACTGCCTCCTACTCAGTCCCAGATGCTAACATATGCATATTATTAGTAGTATTGGATAGAAAAGACTCTGAAGTTTCTAAAACTGTTTGAATCATTTCTGTGACTATAACATAACTTATTTGGCAGGCAAAACCCAGAGGACAAACCATTCAGATTTTTTGTTGTTGTTGAGGTCACTCTCTTTTCAATGGGTTTTCATTTGTTATCCAGATTTCTAAGGGACCTTCCTGCAGTTCCTATCGCTTCCACTGGATGTCAACAGTCTTTAGAAATTGGTTGAGGTTTTTCCTTTGAGAAATGAAGAAGTAGCCATGTTCAGAATGAGGCTCCAGTGAAGTGTACTGTTTGTTAGAGGCGCGTGACCAGAAAGCATGCTACACATTGTTTTCCTCCGGTATTGAACACAGATCAGCCCGTCTTCAATTTTATCGATTATTTACGTTAAAAAATACCTAAAGTTGCATTACAAAAGTAGTTTGAAATGTTTGGACAAAGCTTACAGGTAACCTTTGAGATATTTTGTAGTCACGTTGTGCACGTTTGAACCGGTGTTTTTCTGGATCAAACACGCCAAATAAATGGACATTTTGGATATATATCGACGGAATTAATCGAACAAAAGGACCATTTGTGATGTTTATGGGACATATTGGAGTGCCAACAGAAGAAGCTCGTCAAAGGTAAGGCATGAATTATATCTTTATTTCTGCGTTTTGTGCCACGCCGGGAGGGTTGAAATAGCATTGTTTGCTTTTGCCGTAAAGCATTTTTGAAATCGGACACGTAGGCTGGATTCACAACAAGTGTAGCTTTAATTTGGTATATTGAATGTGTGATTTCATGAAAGTTAAATTGTTATAGTAATTTTTTTAATTTGGCGCTCTGCATTTTCACTTGATGTTGGCCAGGTGGGACGCTACCGTCCCGCATATCCTAGAGAGGTTAAGAAAAAAATCTTATTTACAATGACGGCCTACCTCGGCCTCCTCTAACCCGCCGCCCTATGGGACTCCCGATTACGGCCGGTCGTGATACAGCCCGGGATCGAACCAGCGTCTGCAGTAGCACTGAGATGCAGTGACTTAGACCGCTGCGCCACTTGGGAGACCCATGACCCCCTAACTAACATTAAATAAGCCCAAACCATTCCACAATCAGGGGGGGGGTTTCAAATACCTTATAATCATCTGTGTCTCCCCCCTCGTCAGACTCATCCATTTCCTACAAAGACAAAAATGCAAAGCGTTAACATCCCTGAGTGACCCAACACACACAGAGAAATACCTCAAGCAGGGTGCTGTGTGAAAGAGACTAAGTTGGAAAGAGAACCGACGGAGTTACGGGAGCTCTCCACGCTGTCCTCGTCTCCAGATGCCTTGTCGTCGCCATCCTCAATCCGGCTAATGTCGTCCTCTCCGTAGGCAGCCGACACCAGGCCTACTCCATGGCTCTCTGCAGAATGACAAAGAGCTTGGTTATCAGGTTGGAAACATGACAGCATTCAGTTGCCGGGTTCCTGACCCAATAGCAAGCCAGCTTGCTGGGATTAGGTCGGCCTCTACTTCATCAACATTTTGTATAGGCAGTGAATTGAATAAACTGGCATTTGGGATTTACTCTACTGGTAGTCAAATTGGTTGGTCCTTTAGTCATTGGAAATTTTAGACAAAAACATCCATAGAAAAGTATTATTGACCCGTTTTTTCTGGTAATGCTTTCTGATTTCTATCACCTGACACATGAGCAAAACCATGCCTGCACAAACTCAGCAAGTCTCAATATCGCGTGAGCATGTGTAACCGATGTGAAATGGCTAGCTAGTTAGCGGTGGTGCGCGCTGATAGCGTTTCAATCGGTGACGTCGCTCGCTCTGAGACCTTGAAGTAGTTGTTCCTCCGTGGCTTTTGTGGAGTGATGGGTAACGATTCTTCGAGGGTGGCTGTTGTTGATGTGTGCAGAGGGTCCCTGGTTCGAGCCCAGGTTGGGGCGAGCAGAGGGACGGAAACTATACTGTTACACATGCAGTCAGGTGACGCACAAACTTTTCAAAAGTCTGTTTGAATAATAATAACCTGTCAATATTGTTTCTAAAATGTCCAACGGCATAACACATTAATGATGAACTTGGCGGACAACCGGTAGAGTGAGTTTAGATAACGTAAAATAATTCAGTGTTTGTTTACCGTGTTGTGGGACAAATGTCATTAGAACAATAACACACCGATAAAGTATTTAGGTAGCTAGCTAGCAACATTATTGAACCTACACAATGCGAGTTTTGGGTAACCACTTTTGTCTCAGGACAGATTTGAGTCCAAAATTCTAATTTCTATGCAATATCAGTCAGAGTATGTGAGCGGAGCGTTGGTCTTCTCGCCCGCTCCAGCAGTAGCGCTCACGGTAGAACCCGCCCAGCATCCATCTGTAGTCTACTTGTGGCGCTGCTATAGCCCCTTGCATTAGCTACTGTCATGGAGTTCGCTAAATATTTTCATAAAGAAACTGATAAAACACACAAGTGCTAAATCAAGGTGGCTTACAAAGATGAGGACCAAGAGCAAGCGAGGGAGTGCGGTGATGAACAGAATTAGAATATAATATTACGGTCATAAAATCAGATGTCTCTATTCAAATATTATTTGTCTATTTCTCTGTGCGTTGATTGGTGGAGGAAAACAGATCAATGTAGCCTACTGTAGGCTACACTACCTTTTTAATTTTTCTGAACGAATGTTGACGTTAACTTGATAGCAAGAGAGAATTTTGCTACCAGAAAGTATCAAAAGAAAGGTGGATAATGAAAATCGAAGTTTCTGGGAAGAATGGACAGAGAGATACGCGATCATCTCGCCATCTTTTACCAATGCCAAGCCAGTGTGTCTTATTTAGAATGAGGCACGGTCAAAGTGGCGTTCCTGCCCAGACAGACGCCCGACGCAGAGAGCATTAACATTAACTGCAAGCTAGAAAGACTACTTTTTTGGCTGACATATTCTGTCACTTAAATCTGCAGTTACAAGTTAGAAAAACAGTGGTGTACATTGTGGAAAAACTGGATGAGGCCGCAATTCAAACTGAGCTGATTGAATTCCAGATGTCGAGCCAAATCTGGGATGCGCTCAGGAGTGCCGAGTCCCTGCGTGTGTTTTTGGTGGCATGCTCAGAGGAATATAGCACAATAAAGAAACGTGCATTTTATGTGCTAACAATGTTTGGATCAACTTACACCTGCGAGTCCTCATTTTCTTCTATGAACGCAGGAACCGGCTTTCAGATGTCAGACTTCCTGCGCATTAAAATCACATCCGTCTCACCCGACATCCACAAAATGGTCTGCTGCCTGCTTTATTAGTTGACTGTCTCCCGTATTCTCTCTCCTCATGAATTAAGTTCAAATGTAACTTTTGAATTATTTAGGTAGAGTAACTTGCTTCTTGGGACATTGCATTTGGGACTTTTTGCATGTCGTAATTTTTTTAATATTTTAAAATATTAAAACAATCTAATAATTTGGGGGGCCCAAAATGATTTGGCCAGCGGGCTGCCAGTTGAGGAACCCTGATCTACACAATAGACAATAATTGGCCCAATAGACCTGCCATATTCAAGGAGATTTCTGTTTTGATTGGGTTATTTTGCCTAAAAAACCTTTAGGCCTACATATAGAAAAATAAAAACTCTGCCCAGCCTGACAAGAGTGGCCAAAAGGGTGTTTAGCCTCCCCAGTGGCTTTGCAGGTGAAGAGAAGATATTATCCGCTGCTTGCCTGATGCTCTCCAGGCACCATAGCTTGAGCCTGAAGCAGTGGCGGTTCTAGACCATTTCAACTGGGGGGGCCAAGCTGGGCCAGTTGTACTGTTAGAGGGGCCAGTTACATTAGACGTTATTGTTGTCAATGTTTTCTTCACTGCGTTGCAGGCATTAGCAGGCAAAGTACCATGTTGATAATCATCATCGTTGCCACGGTCTTATAACGGATGTAAAAAAAGAACGATAGCAAAAATGTGTTATGTAAAAATGATTTCATACTCCACATTTAGGGGGGCCACAAGGGGGTCCAAAATTGTTGTCACAGGGGCACTGCCCCCCCCCCCCCAGAACCGCCACTGGCCTGAAGCCACAGACTGACCAAACCCGTGTTTGTAAAAATGAATTCAAAAGGTACTAATAAGTCATTTTTCGTTGAATTTGTATTTAATTCTAAGTCACAGCCTATATGGGCAATTTATAGACTATAATGATTTATTTATTTTATTTATTTTACCGTTATTTTACCAGGTAAGTTGACTGAGAACACGTTCTCATTTGCAGCAACGACCTGGGGAATAGTTACAGGGGAGAGGAGGGGGATGAATGAGCCAATTGTAAACTGGGGATTATTAGGTGACCGTGATGGTTGAGGGCCAGATTGGGAATTTAGCCAGGACACCGGGGTTAACACCCCTACTCTTACGATAAGTGCCATGGGATCTTTAATGACCTCAGAGAGTCAGGACACCCGTTTAACGTCCCATCCGAAAGACGGCACCCTACACAGAGCAGTGTCCCCAATCACTGCCCTGGGGCATTGGGATCTTTGTTTAGACCAGAGGAAAGAGTGCCTCCTACTGGCCCTCCAACACCACTTCCAGCAGCACCTGGTCTCCCATCCAGGGACTGACCAGGACCAACCCTGCTTAGCTTCAGAAGCAAGCCAGCAGTGGTATGCAGGGTGGTATGCTGCTGGCATTTAACACAACGAAATGTTGTTTAAATGCTGAGCGCTTTATGTCCCAACCAACCTATTGCGTATCACTCGCAAACGCGATTTATTTATTCGTAGGCTATAACCTTGAAATAATATAGACTAAATAATTCATTTTCATTCGTTCTTAGGCTTCCTGTCTGGCTCCTGACCTATTTAGAGTGTTTATATGCTGTTTAATTAATATGACATGTAGCCTATTTGAAATCACGTGGGCTTCTTACATTAACCTTTTCATGTTTATTCAAATACTTTTCATTCAAATCCATATGGTTTGGTTTCAGAACTTTAAAAAACAAAATGGTAGGTCCAGGTAGTCACACAAATAGATGGGTGTTGAAGCGCTGGAGCGGTGCGCAAGCACTGCTCCATGGGCGATGTGCGGGATTTCTAACCGCTCAATTCCGCTCACATGCTCTGATATAAGTAGCTAAAGTAAATTATCTACCTGTTTCTTCGGTTTCTGGGTTGGAATCTGGCTCAGAGTCGTCTCCATAATCCGCCAAAGAAGAGAGAAGTACACTATTTTTGCTGTTCGCCATTTCTCCGACCGGTCGCATAACAATGACGTCACTTCTTCTTCTTCTTTGGGATTTGGTTGGCGGATCGCATCCAACTTTTAGGTGCATACACCGTCACCTACTGTACTGGAGTGTGAGGCCATTCACGGCCTACCTACGAAAGGAAAAGGAAAATGACCCTGCCAACTATTAGCCCTCACAAAATAATAACAAAAACCACACCACCACATTCCAATATTTAACTCTATCTAATCTTACTCCAGATCAACAGTCTGGGAGGACAGAACACTACCTCCCAACACCCTCTGCAACTGTTCTGCAGTAAATCCTTGCAATCCCAAGTACTTCTCTGCAGCTGCCTCCACAACATCTATCCTCTGTGATTTACGTTCCATTCCAGCGGTATAATTGATCACCATGGCCATGAACGCCAACAAACCAACCTTACTAAAGCACATGCTATTCCGATCACTCTACTCCCAGGGGTCTTCTTAGGATCCCTCACCCTGGACCCATCTTCCTCAACTACTCTCTTCACTGCCTCAGCATACTACACCTTCTGCACTACTCTGATCCTGGAAACTTCAACCTGCCTTTCTCTCACCGGACACCTCTGATCTCCAGCACCATTGATACCCCCACAGCTAACACACACAACTTTTTTCAACGATACTACACATTCCTTTGTCTCATGTCTTCCTGCACACTTATCACATCTAGGAATCTCCCTCCTACACTCCCTCCTACACTGCTGCCACTGCTGCCACATGCCACTGCCATAAGCTTGACACCTAAAACACCGTAATGGGTTTGGGACAAAAGCTCTAACGGACACATCCTAACTTGACTTTATCTGGTAAAAACTCTGCATCAATAGTACAAACTTCTCTGTTTCACCACGCTCAAATCAAATCAAATCAAATCAAATCAAATTTTATTAGTCACATACACATGGTTAGCAGATGTTAATGCGAGTGTAGCGAAATGCTTGTGCTTCTAGTTCCGACAATGCAGTAATAACCAACAAGTAATCTAACCTAACAATTCCACAACTACTACCTTATACACACACACAAGTGTAAAGGGATAAAGAATATGTACATAAAGATATATGAATGAGTGGTGGTACAGAACGGCATGGCAAGATGGAGTAGATGGTATAGAGTACGGTATATACATATGAGATGAGTACTGTAGGGTATGTAAACATAAAGTGGCATAGTTTAAAGTGGCTAGTGGTACATGTATTACATAAAGATGGCAAGATGCAGTAGATGATATAGAGTACAGTATATACATATGAGATGGGTAATGTAGGGTATGTAAACATTATATTAAGTGGCATTGTTTAAAGTGGCTAGTGGTACATTTTTACATAATTTCCATCAATTCCCATTTTTAAAGTGGCTGGAGTTGAGTCAGTATGTTGGCAGCGGCCGCTAAATGTTAGTGGTGGCTGTTTAACAGTCTGATGGCCTTGAGATAGAAGCTGTTTTTCAGTCTCTCGGTCCCTGCTTTGATGCACCTGTACTGACCTCGCCTTCTGGATGATAGCGGGGTGAACAGGCAGTGGCTTGGGTGGTTGTTGTCCTTGATGATCTTTATGGCCTTCCTGTGACATCGGGTGGTGTAGGTGTCCTGGAGGGCAGGTAGTTTGCCCCCGGTGATGCGTTCTGCAGACCTCACTACCCTCTGGAGAGCCTTACGGTTGTGGGCGGAGCAGTTGCCGTACCAGGCGGTGATACAGCCCGACAGGATGCTCTCGATTGTGCATCTGTAGAAGTTTGTGAGTGCTTTTGGTGACAAGCCGAATTTCTTCAGCCTCCTGAGGTTGAAGAGGCGCTGCTGCGCCTTCTTCACAACGCTGTCTGTGTGGGTGGACCAATTCAGTTTGTCCGTGATGTGTACACCGAGGAACTTAAAACTTTCCACCTTCTCCACTACTGACCCGTCGATGTGGATAGGGGGGTGCTCCCTCTGCTGTTTCCTGAAGTCCACAATCATCTCCTTTGTTTTGTTGACGTTGAGTGTGAGGTTATTTTCCTGACACCACACTCCGAGGGCCCTCACCTCCTCCCTGTAGGCCGTCTCGTCGTTGTTGGTAATCAAGCCTACCACTGTAGTGTCATCCGCAAACTTGATGATTGAGTTGGAGGCGTGCATGGCCACGCAGTCGTGGGTGGTACTATGGTGTTAAATGCTGAGCTTTAGTCGATGAACAGCATTCTCACATAGGTATTCCTCTGTTCCAGATGGGTTAGGGCAGTGTGCAGTGTGGTTGCGATTGTGTCGTCTGTGGACCTATTGGGGCGGTAAGCAAATTGGAGTGGGTCTAGGGTGTCAGGTAGGGTGGAGGTGATTTGGTCCTTGACTAGTCTCTCAAAGCACTTCATGATAACGGAAGTGAGTGCTACGGGGCGGTAGTCGTTTAGCTCAGTTACCTTAGCTTTCTTGGGAACAGGAACAATGGTGGCCCTCTTTAAGCATGTGGGAACAGCAGACTGGGATAAGGATTGATTGAATATGTCCGTAAACACACCAGCCAGCTGGTCTGCGCATGCTCTGAGGACGCGGCTGGGAATGCCGTCTGGGCCTGCAGCCTTGCGAGGGTTAACACGTTTAAATGTTTTACTCACCTCGGCTGCAGTGAAGGAGAGCCCGCAGGTTTTGGTAGGGGGCCGTGTCAGTGGCACTGTATTGTCCTCAAAGCGGGCAAAAAAGTTGTTTAGCCTGTCTGGGAGCAAGACATCCTGGTCCGCGACGGGGCTGGTTTTCTTTTTGTAATCCGTGATTGACTGTAGACCCTGCCACATACCTCTTGTGTCTGAGCTGTTGAATTGCGACTCGATTTTGTCTCTGTACTGGGACTTAGCCTGTTTGATTGCCTTGCGGAGAGAATAGCTACACTGTTTGTATTCGGTCATGCTTCCGGTCACCTTGCCCTGGTTAAAAGCAGTGGTTCGCGCTTTCAGTTTCACGCGAATGCTGCCGTCAATCCACGGTTTCTGGTTTGGGAATGTTTTAATCGTTGCTGTGGGTACGACATCGTCAATGCACTTCCTAATGAACTCGCTCACCGAATCAGCATATTCGTCAATATTGTTGTTGGACGCAGTGCGGAACATATTCCAATCCGCGTGATCGAAGCAGTCTTGAAGCGTGGATTCAGATTGGTCGGACCAGCGTTGAACAGACCTGAGCGCGGGAGCTTGTTGTTTGAGTTTCTGTTTGTAGGCTGGAATCAACAAAATGGAGTCGTGGTCAGCTTTTCCGAAAGGGGGGCGGGGGAGGGCCTTATATGCGTCGCGGAAATTAGTATAACAATGATCTAGGGTTTTTCCAGCCCTGGTAGCACAATCGATATGCTGATAGAATTTAGGGAGTTTTGTTTTTAGATTAGCCTTGTTAAAATCCCCAGCTACGATGAATGCAGCCTCAGGGTGTGTGGTTTCCAGTTTACAAAGAGTCAGATAAAGTTCGTTCAGGGCCATCGATGTGTCTGCTTGGGGGGGAATATATACGGCTGTGATTATGATTGAAGAGAATTCCCTTGGTAGATAATGCGGTCGACATTTGATTGTGAGGAGTTCTAGATCAGGTGAACAGAATGACTTGAGTTCCTGTGTGTTGTTATGATGATCACACCACGTCTCGTTAATCATGAGGCATACCCCCCCGCCCCTCTTCTTACCAGAAAGATGTTTGTTTCTGTCGGCGCGATGCATGAAGAAACCAGCTGGCTGCACCGACTCCGTTAGCGTCTCTTGAGTTAGCCATGTTTCCGTGAAGCAGAGCACGTTGCAATCCCTGATGTCTCTCTGGAATGCTACCCGTGCTCGGATTTCATCAACCTTATTGTCAAGAGACTGGACATTGGCGAGTAGTATGCTAGGGAGTGGAGCGCGATGTGCCCGTCTCCGAAGCCTGACCACGAGACCGCCTCGTTTGCCCCTTTTACGGCGTCGCACAGGGTCGCCGGCTGGGATCAGATCCATTGTATTGGGTGGAAGGCAAAACACTGGATCCGTTTCGGGAAAGTCATATTCCTGGTAGGAACGATGATGAGTTGACGTTAATCGTATATTCAGTAGTTCCTCCCGACTGTATGTAATGAAACCTAAGATTACCTGGGGTACCGATGTAAGAAATAACACATAAAAAAACAAAATACTGCATATTTTCCAAGGAACGCGAAGCGAGGCGGCCATCTCTTTTCGGCGCCGGAAGTCAAGTCAAGTCTACACGCTCTACACTGGGTCTGCGCCACATCAAATGGCAGGCATCACAGACACCGGGAATCTTCAACTTCAGTCGACCCTCATCAACACTTAACGCCAGACGAGTTATCACTCATTTCAAAGGTGCCCTGCTCCAGAGAGGAAAGCAAGTCACAGTCCCCAGACCCGTGGTGCAGAGTGCCCGCCCTCCCTTGACGGCAGAGACACGAAAAAGTAACTTTCACCAACCCAACATTCCTCAACCTCTTCTCCACCCAACCTGATACCACATATGGATCAGCCAGAAGGCAAGGATCCATTCTCTCCAGAAATCTCACTCCTACTGGGCAAAAAACATCTTTATCACCATCGGGACAAGGCTTAAACTCTGTGTTCTTTACCGCACCTGACACCGCAGTTAATTCATGATCAATTTCCTTCTGCAGCACTCCATATTTACTCTTAATATGTTCCACTTTCTTCCTTTTTTCCCCTCCTGCCCGCCTTCTTACCAACCTCAATGACTCCATCTCCAAGTCCATTCTGGCATACCCGCCATCTTGTGACTCATCCTGGCTCTGCTATACACGACAACGTCCCTTTCAGCATCGCTTTTGATATGCGCATAAATATAGTTTTTTATTGAAAGGATTCATTTAAAGTTTCAACATTTAATTATAATCAAGCAGCACATTTTCATAATCAAATACACAAATAAATGTATTGAAAGGATGGATTCATTTAAAGTTTCAACTTTTAATTATAATCAAACAACACATTTTCATAATCAAATACATAAGTCAATTTATGAACGTTATTGTCTTGACTTGATCGAATTACTTGCCGATTCAGACATTCCTCAGAGTGTTTGTTTAAATGATGGTCCCATTAATAATGCTTGGGATGGACGCTTTTTTTTTGCACAGTCTTTTCTTTTGGAAAAGTCATCGTAGACGTAGGGGGTACAGAAAATCTAAATGGCCGTAGAACAGTCATGGAGAGTGGGACACACTTCTCTAAAGCACCCCCTTCTTCATCCTCCTCTTCCCCCCTCCAGGTGAGCAGCAACAGCCATATATTAGAGCGAAGACCACCAGGGCCAGGATCATCAGCAGGAACACCCCTATGACCACAATGCCCCCCAACGCCCAGGGCTCCATCTGCAGGCGCTGCACTGCCCACTGGATCCAGTCCTCTGGTGACCCTGCCGGGTCAGGGGGGTCTGGAACACTACAGTGGGAGTGAAGAGTCAGAGGTAGGGTTCAGAGGAAGGGGTCAGAGGAAGGGGTCAGAGGAAGGGGTCAGAGGTAGGGGTCAGAGGAAGGGGTCAGAGGAAGGTGTCAGAGGTAGGGGTCAGAGGTAGGGGTCAGAGGTAGGGGTCAGAGGAAGGGGTCAGAGGAAGGGGTCAGAGGTAGGGGTCAGAGGAAGGTGTCAGAGGAAGGTGTCAGAGGAAGGTATCAGAGGAAGGGGTCAGAGGAAGGGGTCAGAGGTAGGGGTCAGAGGAAGGGGTCAGAGGAAGGTGTCAGAGGTAGGGGTCAGAGGTAGGGGTCAGAGGAAGGTGTCAGAGGAAGGTGTCAGATGAAGGTGTCAGAGGAAGGGGTCAGATGAAGGTGTCAGAGGTAGGGGTCAGAGGTAGGGGTCAGAGGAAGGGGTCAGAGGAAGGGGTCAGAGGAAGGGGTCAGATGTAGGGGTCAGAGGAAGGGGTCAGAGGTAGGGGTCAGAGGAAGGGGTCAGAGGAAGGGGTCAGAGGAAGGGGTCAGAGGTAGGGGTCAGAGGTAGGGGTCAGAGGAAGGTATCAGAGGTAGGGGTCAGAGGTAGGGGTCAGAGGAAGGTGTCAGAGGAAGGTGTCAGAGGAAGGTGTCAGAGGTAGGGGTCAGAGGAAGGTGTCAGAGGAAGGTGTCAGATGTAGGGTTCAGAGGAGAGTGTCAGAGGATGGTGTCAGAAAAAGGTGTCAGAGGAAGGTGTCAGAAGAAGGACAGTTTTAAAGATACATCACTTTTCCTTTACTTCCACCTATGTTTGTTTAACATTGTAACCTGCTGGCAGTCGGCTTTATGTACGGGAACAACAAGGCCTTCCTTCATGTTACACATCGGTTCATTATTTTTCTTTCTTACTAGCTCTGACTTTGCTGGTAGTTACTTTATTGAGGAAAAATGTACTGACTATGACTGTGATAAGCAGTTGTCCCACCTAGCTACAGTATCTTTAGATGAATGCACTGACTGTAAGTTGCTCTGGATAAGAGCGTCTGCTAAATTACTAAAATGGTAAATACAAATGTAAATCTGTTAATCAACAAGTTTCCAATCAATGACTCACCTTTCCAGAGCCATCTCTCAATGTTCTCAGCGAAGTTAACGGTAAATACGGTCTGTGAGACCTGGCTTCTGGATGTATAGGCCTCTGTTAGTAACTCAATAGCTAATCCAACCCTGCATCTGTATACCAAATAAACCGTCCACTTCAGACCCTAGAAGACCTTCTTCAGTGTGATAGTCTTGGTATCCTGTGAGGTTTACTCACTCTCAACTCCAACTGGATTTTTCTCTCTCGATTCCACTTGATTCCAAAAGCATACTCAGTGATCGTAACTAGTTCTCTTGTTGTGAGGGCTTTTGATATGTGACGCAGTAGGAGAGAGAGAGAGAGGTCCAGCTGGGTTAATGTTTACCGACAATATTGACTCTATCGGAGGTGAGGCCCGAGACTGTGCTACAAGGTCTGATAAGGTATGCTCTACTGCACAAAACACTACGCCGCTGTGTGGCACGGTTACTGGCACCTGAAGTGAAAGTATCAGGGATAGGGTGGGTCAGTCTTTGTCGTTTTATAGATGGAAAGTTAGATATGACATAGGATCAGCCAGGAATTGGAGTGTTACATTCCAAAGGTTTTAACTGTTGACACAATGCATTAATAACAAGAATAATCACAATGTACATTTTTTGATTCTTTAATGTACTATGTTTTATTTGCACTTAAACATTAAGTAAAGCTAAACTTGTCGCTCCTCAAATGACAACTACAGATGAATATAATCCCAAAACACAGGTTGTTCCACTCCAAGTGATTGATGTACAATCAATCGGTGATGGTACAGTACCAGTATAACTAATGATAATCACGATTTGCCTATCTGTAAGGCAACAGATATTACTACTATTTCTACAATACTGCATCAATAATGTACAACACTTTTTGCAGGGGTGGCAGGCAGCCTAGAGGTTAGAGCACTGGGCCAGTAGTCACTAGTTCAAATCCCAGAGGCGACAAGGTGAAAAATCTGTCTTTGCCCAAGGCATTAAACCCTAATTGTTCCAGGATTGCCATTGATAGTGGGTCACCCCACTCTCATGGTCAGTTGGGATATGCAAAAAAAACAAAACACTATAATGAACATGTGTGAAATGGGATAGATACTGAATAAGCACCCACCAATTATACCATTTAAAACATATATGTTTTTATTATACCAGTTGTGTAAATGTATTGTGCTCATTGCACCAGCAGAGGGCACTCTATATGACTGTCCCTTCTTTTCCACTGGAAAACAGACACACAAAAACACGTTTGGAACTCTAGCACTTATGTGTTTTACATTCTTGGACTTAAAAACAACTTTGTTAAACACAACAAGATTGAAATCTGAGGGAGTTTTTTTTTATGCTTTCTTCTATAGACCTACAAAACACACAACATAAAACCTATCGGCTCTTCCAGGTTAAATCACATGAGAAAGCAGGATAAAACTTGGGTGGGTCTTTCAACCTCAGAGTGGTTTGTGTCCTCAGACAGAACAACAGCACAGAAGCAATGTTCACAGTTCTCTGTTTATAGAGTGTCATTGTTCTGTTTAAAGCTACTGCTACGTAGTCTTAATGAGTCGGCCATTGCTCATCAGTCTTTATACACACACAGATTCGTCAGGCTGGTTGCAGAGCAGTCTGTCTGTCCCCTCCAAGCTACATTGTCCAGGCGATTCTAATACTTCATTGGTTCTCATTTGGTTCTTCCCTGGAATTGCTGTTTCCTCCCTTCCTTAAATGTTCTACGTATTGTAACTAGGCCAATGTCTCCTCCTCAGACAGACTGTAAGGGCAGGACTCGGGATTTAAGCTTTCCACAGCAACAGCAGCGAACGCAGGACAGCACAATAATAAACAAGAATGTCACTGGAAGGAGAGAGAGAGAGAGAGATTTAGCTTCGTGACATTATGACGTAAACAAAGATTTACTTGTTGCTCTGCCAATAACAGATTGAAATGTCACATGATACATGTGATTACTGATTACATTAGTGTTGCTGTGATCACTGTAATTCAACTCATGTGGTTTTACCCAGTTAAAATAGAAACAATCCGAAATCACTGATCTGACTGCTTATTCGTTTAAAAGGGAACTTGTGTTGCCATGGCTTTTATGCCGTGCTCATATGCTATCAATGACTCAGACATTAAAAAATAAAAATCGATGGGGGCCCATCTGGAGGCTCGGGGGCCACTGGGGCCCGGTCGGTAATCCGGCCAATAACAACATAATGAAAAACATTAAGACCTCCATTGACAGGCAGTTGGCTAAGTGGAGATTCCACCATATTGCTTACAGGCATTACAGGCATCCTTCCTTCAGATCTACCAGAGGTGTCTAAGGGTTGAGGCCTACGGACGTGGAATGTGCCTAGACTCACCGACGAACAGGATGATGATGAAGAACGCCCCCAGCTCCAGTGAGTTGGCCTGAGGGAGGTTCTGTAGTTTAGTCCACACCTTATTCAGGATGTACAACACCTCCTCCCTCACCTCCATCTTGGATTTTCCCTTGGCCTGGTCAGGTCTCACACACAGAGGGTAATGGTGGTCAAACTTATTGTAGCGTACGGGAGAAAACGATACAAAGACATGGACAGAATTAGAGGTTTGAAGCATTTCTTCAACACACACAAGTTTTTTCATATGCACACACACACACACACGCACACACACGCACACACACACACACACACACACACACACACACACACACACACACACACACACACACACACACACACACACACACACACACACACACACACACACACACACACATATACACATACTTTAGGCACACACACACTTCCTGTAAGAACTTTCCTGTAAGAAATCTATAATCTCTGACATATGTTACTCTGAACACTTTTCAGTGTTTCCTTTGACGTATTTAGGTGAAAGACAGTATTATGTGTTCGTATCGAACTCGCCCTGGACAAAATAGCCCTTCAACCACACCCTAACCCTTCCAGTCCATTATGCAATTTCTACTGAACGCTCTACAATTACCTTCCACCATCTATGTTGTATGTATATTTATATTATACTATACAGTGGGGCAAAAAAGTATTTAGTCAGCCACCAATTGTGCAAGTTCTCCCACTTAAAAAGATGAGAGAGGCCTGTAATTTTCATCATAGGTACACTTCAACTATGACAGACAAAATGAGAAAAATAAATCCAGAAAATCACATTGTAGGATTTTTAATGAATTTATTTGCAAAATATGGTGGAAAATAAGTATTTGGTCACCTACAAACAAGCAAGATTTCTGGCTCTCACAGACCTGTAACTTCTTCTTTAAGAGGCTCCTCTGTCCTCCACTCGTTACCTGTATTAATCCAATATTTTATGTATATTTACATTGTCCTATATGCTGTATGTATATAATACTATCTTTTATGTATATTTATATTATATTATATTTTGTATGTATATTTATATTATACTATATATTTTATGTATATTTATATTATACTACATATTTCATGTATATTGATATTATCCTATATATTTCATGTATATTTATTTTATACTATATATTTTATGTATATTATACTATATATTTTATGCATATTGATATTATCATATATATTTTATGTATATGTATCTTGTGCTACATACTTTATGTATATTTATATTATACTATATATTTTATGTATATGTATTTTATACTATATATTTTATGAATATGTATATTATGCTACATATTTTATGTATATTTATATTATCCTATATATTTTATGTATATTTATATTATCCTATATATTTTATGTATATTTATATTATACTGTATTTTATGTATATTATGCTATATTTTTTATGTATATTTAATTATACTATATCTTTTATGTATATTTATATTATCCAATATATTTTATGTATATTTATTTCACACTATATATATTTAGTATATGCTCCTTCATTTCATCTCACTCCCTCTAATCCGTGTACTGATTTACTTCATGTGTTGGTGTGTATTTATGGACTGTGTATTTATGGACTGCTCGGGGTGGCAGGTAGCCTAGTGGTTAGAGTGTAGGGGCGGCAGGTAGCCTAGTGGTTAGAGTGTAGGGGTGGCAGGTAGCCTAGTGGTTAGAGTGTAGGGGCGGCAGGTAGCCTAGTGGTTAGAGTGTAGGGGCGGCAGGTAGCCTAGTGGTTAGAGTGTAGGGGTGGCAGGTAGCCTAGTGGTTAGAGCGTTAGACTAGTAACCGGAAGGTTGCAAGATCAAATCCCTGAGCTGAAAAGGGGAACATCTGTTGTTCTTCCCCGGAACAAGGCAGTTAACCCACTGTTCCTAGGGCGTCATTGTAAAATAAGAATATGTTCTTAACTGACTTGCCTAGTTAAATAAAGATTTTTAAAAAATCAAAAACTGTGTGTACTTGTGTTTCCTGGGTGTAAGGAGTCCTGTTGTAGCTGGAACAGTCATTCTGTTGTTTAATTATAACCTGTCTGTACTATTTCAGGATGGGCTTTTCAGACTGGGCCCTGTCATCAGCTAGAACAGCTGCTGTGTGTGCGCTATCCAACACACACTAGAACTGGACTCAAATGTGTGTGTGTGTGTCCTCACAAGAATAGTAAACAAACAAAAATTTGACCAACTGGGGACATTTTGTTAGTACCCACAAGGTCAAATGCTATTTCTATGGGGTTTAGGGTTAAGGTTAGAATTAGTGTTAGGGGCAGAATTACGTTAAGGGTTAGGACCTAGGGTTAGGTGTTAGGGAAAATTGATTTTGAAAGGGACTAAATTGTGGGTCCCCACAAGGTTAGCTGTACAAGACTGTGTGTGTGTGTGTGTTACTTTTGTACTTATCTAGATCTCTAATCACTTATTATATTTTTTTGTGAGAAGCTGCTAGGTCAGCTAGGGGCTGAGAACACATTCTGTGCTGGTGTGTGACACACCACTGTCACATCTGGTGCACCAACAACCTGCCTGCACAGCGTCATGCTCTGTCCCTGCGCTCTGGTCTGTCCCTGTGGTCTGTCCCTGCGGTCTGGTCTGTCACTGTGGTCTGTCCCTGTGGTCTGGTCTGTCACTGTGGTCTGTCCCTGTGGTCTGTCACTGTGGTCTGTCCCTGTGGTCTGTCCCTGTGGTCTGTCCCTGTGGTCTGTCCCTGTGGTCTGGTCTGTCACTGTGGTCTGGTCTGTCACTGTGGTTTGTCACTGTGGTCTGTCACTGTGGTCTGTCACTGTGGTCTGTCCCTGTGGTCTGGTCTGTCACTGTGGTCTGTCCCTGTGGTCTGGTCTGTCACTGTGGTCTGGTCTGTCACTGTGGTCTGTCACTGTGGTCTGTCACTGTGGTCTGTCCCTGTGGTCTGGTCTGTCACTGTGGTCTGGCCTGTCACTGTGGTCTGTCCCTGTGGTCTGTCCCTGTGGTCTGTCCCTGTGGTCTGTCCCTGTGGTCTGTCCCTGTGGTCTGTCCCTGTGGTCTGGTCTGTCACTGTGGTCTGTCACCGTGGTCTGTCCCTGTGGTCTGGTCTGTCACTGTGGTCTGGTCTGTCACTGTGGTCTGTCCCTGTGGTCTGTCCCTGTGGTCTGTCCCAGTGGTCTGTCCCTGTGGTCTGTCCCTGTGGTCTGGTCTGTCACTGTGGTCTGTCACTGTGGTCTGGTCTGTCACTGTGGTCTGTCCCTGTGGTCTGGTCTGTCACTGTGGTCTGTCCCTGTGGTCTGTCACTGTGGTCTGTCACTGTGGTCTGTCCCTGTGGTCTGTCCCTGTGGTCTGGTCTGTCACTGTGGTCTGTCACTGTGGTCTGTCACTGTGGTCTGTCACTGTGGTCTGTCACTGTGGTCTTTCACTGTGGTCTGTCACTGTGGTCTGGTCTGTCACTGTGGTCTGTTTCTGTCCGGTCAGATTGGTCTTGTGATCTCCCTCATTGTTTCATGATTCACTATCCTCTGATACAATCAATCGGTTATATTCCCTTCATTGTTAAGCTTTCCATCATTTTGCTTTGTTTGCCTCAAAGGCATAGTGAAGGAAGGGACTGTGATTAAGTGTGTGTCTCTCTCTCTCTCTGTGTGTAAGTGTGTGTGTTAGTGTGTTTGTGTGTGTCTCTGTTTTTGTGTGTGTCTCTCTCTCTCTCTCTGTGTGTGTGTGTGTGTGTGTGTGTGTGTGTGTGTGTGTGTGTGTGTGTCTCAACCACCTGCCAGGGTTACTCTGAAGAATGACCTGATCTTCTGTTGTTTCTCTCCCCTGCTACTCTCTCTGTCTCCCCCCTTATCTCCTCCTCTCTCTCTCTGTCTCCCCCCACTCTGTCTCTCTCTGTCTCCCCCTTATTTCCCCCCTCTCTCTGTCTCCCCTTTATCTCCCCCTCTCTCTCTGTCTCCCCCCACTCTGTCTCTCTCTGTCTCCCCCCTTATCTCACCCTTCTCTCTCTGTCTCTCTGTATCTCCCCCCTCTCTCTCTGTCTCCCCCACTCTGTCTCTCTGTATCTCCCCCTCTCTCTCTGTCTCCCCCCACTCTGTCTCTCTCTGTCTCCCCCCTTATCTCACCCTTCTCTCTCTGTCTCTCTGTATCTCCCCCCTCTCTCTCTGTCTCCCCCACTCTGTCTCTCTGTATCTCCCCCCTCTCTCTCTGTCTCCCCCACTCTGTCTCTCTGTATCTCCCCCTCTCTCTCTGTCTCCCACCACTCTGTCTCTCTCTGTCTCCCCCCTTATCTCACCCTTCTCTCTCTGTCTCTCTGTATCTCCCCCCTCTCTCTCTGTCTCCCCCACTCTGTCTCTCTGTATCTCCCCCCTCTCTCTCTGTCTCCCCCCACTCTGTCTCTCTGTCTCCCACCACTCTGTCTCTCTGTCTCCCCCCACTCTGTCTCTCTGTCTCCCACCACTCTGTCTCTCTCTGTCCTGTCCTCTCCTCCTCTCCTGGTTTGTGTTATCTATGTGAATGTCTGAAGAGACCCAAAGGTGTTGCTGAAAGCCTACTTTAACTTTGAATATCTGCAATGTTGAACTTTTTATGTAACAAACAAAGAAACATAACAAAGTTTTCAACCACTATGTTTTGTCTTATTACTTAACGACTGAGCTTGCCCATGTCACATGAGTGTAAATAATATACACATAAACAACAAAACATCACTGACAGGGCAACTTTACTGTATCACAAATCTTACCTTTGTAGTGAATGAGTTTAGATGCGGAGTTTGTCAAGTCCGTCTCTCCAACTTTAGTACAGATTGGATCTACTTCTCCCAAAGTTTCTCAGATGTTCATTAAAAACTCTGACAAACAGAGTCAAAGCAAAATAAAAACACAAATAACTTAATGGTTTCCCAAAGCTCTGAGATCGATTGTCTTTTCTCTCTCTCTTTCACCCTGCCCGTCTTCTTACTCCTCTCGTTCGTGTGGTCTCATCTCCACTGTTCTGGCTCTTCACCTAATTATTAACTTGCTCCAGTTTTCCAGTTGGACTAAAATATTGTCCTTTGACGTCTCTGTATCTGTAGTTCACTCAGTCTGTCTGTCGTCACAGCAGTTTTCCTCTCTTTAAAAGTCTGTGTTCACTTTCTAATTCCTTGTGGGGCACTCATCTTCTGCCTCTACTACCCTCTCTCTCTGTAGTCTCCTGCAGTAACTCTCTCCTGATTCTCTGCCTCTACTACCCTGTCTCTCTGTAGTCTCCTGCAGTAACTCTCTCCCGTTTCTCTGCCTCTACTACCCTCTCTCTCTGTAGTCTCCTGCAGTAACTCTCTCCCGTTTCTCTGCCTCTACTACCCTCTTTCTCTGTAGTCTCCTGCAGTAACTCTCTCCAGATTCTCTGCCTCTACTCCCCCTCTCTTGCTCTCTCCTGGCACCGTCTTTCCAAACTCATTCACTCTCTCTGTTTTCTCTTCCTTACACACACCCTCTCATTCTACACCCCCCCCCTCTCTCTCTCCTCTCTCTCTCGCTCTCCTTCTCTCTCTCTCTCTCTCTCGCTCTCTCTCTCTCTCTCTCTCTCTTCTCTCTCTTTCTCTTTCTCTCTCTCTGTCTCTAGGAATCTCTCTCTTCTCTCTCTTTCTCTCTTCTCTGGAGGCCAGCTGTTCTTTTTTTGTCTTTGGTCACCGTGGAGACCAATCTCCTTCTACAGCAAAATAACAAGGGTTGAGGGATGTGTGTGTGTGTGTGTGTGTGTGTGTGTGTGTGTGTGTGTGTGTGTGTGTGTGTGTGTGTGTGTGTGTGCGTGCGTGCGTGCTCCATCCGTCTGGTCGTCTGCCAGCTGACACACGTATTCCTGAAGAGTGGGACATAGGATATGTGTGTATTAGCGTATTAGTTATTGATTTCAATAGTTCTCTTGCACTTCTCAATGTCAACAGGATACTAAAGCGAGTACTGCAGTCTACAACCATAAATCTAACACCCAAGTCAACTTCAGGAGGCACAGTAAAACTGGAACTGTTTTGAAGATAAATGTGTATTTTCCCACTTAAAAGGCTCCCCTGTGTTCTTCCTTTTCTGGCTGTTCCTTCGGATGTATTGGAGGTGTGGTCTCCTTCGCTACGGAAGCGTTCCTGACAACAAAACAGAGAACAATGTGGCTTCTCCTCCGGCCTGTTTGTGTTTGTTCTCTGTTAAAGAACCCCGAGGTGCTCGGAGTGAAGCCTGTGTGTTGGTCAGTCAGAGGCAGAGGGATCTTTCAACTGGGTGAAAGTATGCAAATGTTTATTTATCTCATTTGACTTTCTGTTGTTGGTGCACGCAGGAAAATGAGAAAGAATGTTATGCAGGAAAGAATTCCCTATATTCCTTTAGAATGTCTCCATGGTTCTTAAATGCCCTTTTGTTCCCTGCATTTACCTTTATACACAGGATTACACGACCACGGTACTTGTCGACGTATTACATATTTTCTGGCAAAGCCACAGTGAATAATGCTCTCTCCTCTTTTCGTCTCCTCCTCTCCTCCCCTTCTCATCATCTCTCTCCTCCTCCTCTCCTCCTCTCCTCCCCTTCTCATCGTCTCTCTCCTCCTCCTCTCCTCGTCTCCTCCTCTCCTCCCCTTCTCATCGTCTCTCTCCTCCTCCTCTCTTCGTCTCCTCCTCTCCTCCCCTTCTCATCGTCTCCTCCTCTTCTCCTCCCCTTCTCATCCTCTACTCCTCCTCTTCTCTACTCCTCCTCGTCTCCTCCCCTTCTCATCCTCTCCTCCTCCTCTCCTCGTCTCCTCCTCTCCTCCCCTTCTCATCGTCTCCTCCTCCTCTCCTCCTCGTCTCCTCCCCTTCTCATCCTCTCATTGTGTCATATTATTACTTCATTGTCAAGCCCACTGTCATCCGATAGAACAGACAGAACAGATAGGACAGACAGAACAGATAGGACAGACAGAACAGACAGAACAGATATAACAGATAGAACAGATAGAACAGACATAACAGATAGGACAGACAGAACAGACAGAACAGATATAAAAGATAGAACAGGGAGAGGTGGTGTGAATGTGGGTATGCCAAAGATGGAAAACTAACTGTGTGTGTTTCTGCCATCCTTCATGTGGCAAAGCCACAGTGAATAATGCTCTCACCTCTCCTCTTTTCGTCTCCTCCTCTCCTCCCCTTCTCATCATCTCTCTCCTCCTCCTCTCCTCGTCTCCTCCTCTCCTCCCCTTCTCATCGTCTCTCTCCTCCTCCTCTCCTCGTCTCCTCCTCTTCTCCTCCCCTTCTCATCCTCTACTCCTCCTCTTCTCTACTCCTCCTCGTCTCCTCCCCTTCTCATCCTCTCCTCCTCCTCGTCTCCTCCTCTCCTCCCCTTCTCATCGTCTCCTCCTCCTCTCCTCCTCGTCTCCTCCCCTTCTCATCCTCTCATTGTGTCATATTATTACTTCATTGTCAAGCCCACTGTCATCCGATAGAACAGACAGAACAGATAGGACAGACAGAACAGATAGGACAGACAGAACAGACAGAACAGATATAACAGATAGAACAGATAGAACAGACATAACAGATAGGACAGACAGAACAGACAGAACAGATATAAAAGATAGAACAGGGAGAGGTGGTGTGAATGTGGGTATGCCAAAGATGGAAAACTAACTGTGTGTGTTTCTGCCATCCTTCATGTGAAAGGCTGTTCTCAGTTCTGCTGGCCTATTCACTGTACTGTTGCATAACTCATTGGAAGACAGACACCACAGCTCAGTCGAAAGAATAGATGGAACACTTCTCACAGAATACAGAATAGAATAGAGAGAGACAGAGAGAGAGAGAGACAGAGAGAGAGAGAGAGACAGAGAGAGAGAGAGAGAAATAGAGAGAGAGAAAGAGAGAGACAGAGAGAGAGATAGAGAGACAGAGAGACAGAGAGAGAGAAAGAGAGAGAGAGAAAGAGAGAGACAGAGAGAAAGAGAGAGAGAGAGAAAGAGAGAGAGACAAAGAGAGAGAAAGAGAGAGAGAGAGACAGAGACAGAGAGAGAGAGAGAAATAGAGAGAGAGAGAGAGAGAGAGAGAGAGAGAGAGAGAGAGAGAGAGAGAGAGAGAGAGAGAGAGAGAGAGAGAGAGAGAGAGAGAGAGAGAGAGAGAGAGAGAGAGAGAGAGAGAGAGAGAGAGAGATATTCGGGGTAATGTTAAATAGCGAAACAGGATTCAAATTCATAGAATGACAGTTGGAAGAATGTACACTGGGAAGAGTGGGGTGAAAGTTGAAAGGTTTCAGTAGAGGTAACAATGAAGATACAGAACCCATAAGAATGCAGAGCAACAATGGGCTGATCTGCGCTGACCTCTGTGGGATCAGGTCAGTTTGGGGACGGGTGGATGGAAGCCACAGCAGCAGTAGCATCAGCCTGTTGAGTTGAATCAGTATCATCCAGGCATTTGTCTGGGCCCGACTGTGGCGGTTATACGATATCATCTTAATTAACCCTGTAACCCCTGATGATGTCAAACACACTGGGCCTCTGAGACGGACTGCCCAGGCTGGGTGTATGTGTATGGTAATGGAGCGGGTACTGGGGGGGTTCTCTGTGTGTGTGTGTGTGGGGGGGGGGGGGGGGGGGTCAGAGAGCTGACGGCCCTGTGGGGGGCAGAGCCGTATAAAGCCTGTCCTTCTCTATTTCTCTGTATCCAGAGCCTGAGACCTAGAATGTTCTCTCTGTATCCATTCATAGTCAGAGACCTAGAATGTTCTCTCTGTATCCAAAGCCTGATTCCTGTCCTGAGTCTGCACTGTACCATGCTGTTTGCTGTACTGTAATACTGCTCCTGGAGGCTGCCTGGGCTGTGTGAGCCAGGCTGGGCAGAGCATTGAACTTTAGGTTCCAACTCTAGCCATCACGGTGATTTAGGGTAAAGAACCAAATAGATTCAGCACTCAGGCTTCACCCAAAGTGGTGAGGATGATTTGGGACCAGACACACCCAGCACACTGCAGGCCAGAAGCTCTTCATGGAATAACGAGGGGTGTAATAGTATGATCAGGTGTACATACTGTATCGCATTACATATAATAGTAGGAAGGATTCATCACAAAACCATTGCTGACTATTTTAGCACTCCTCTCCCTTTCCAATTCTCCTTCCTTACTTGGGTATCCTCTCCCACCGGCAGAGTGGGCAGGCGACGTAGGCACGTAGTACAGCTTCAGCTGTCGTTGTAAATGATGCTGTGGTGACATTCAGGGTTCAGACAGGACTGATCGTCTGGCAGGTCAGTGGTTGTGTAATGTATTAATCCTGTGTGATACAGGCTACTCTTGGTGACAGTGTTACAGTCGACCAGCCGTTTCCTGTAGGAGTCGTGTAGCGTGTTGGTACTGTATGGGGAAGTGCCACGTCTCTCACCCCCCCCCCCCCCAGAGAAGAGAGAGAGAGACGAAAAAGGCTTGCTTCATACCAGCCCCCCTCCTTTTATAAATCAGAGCAGCTGGATTCAGACTGGCTTTGTTGACAACAGTAGAGAAGAGCTGAGCAGCTTTGCAATTTAAATTATTTGTGTAAAGAAAACAGCGTGTGTTATTTCCCGCCATGCATACGTATCACTGTAGGCACAGTGGGGATCTAATGGCTCTGCTGTAGCGTCCCTCTGTCAGCCAATGCTGGGACCTATAGGATGACATCCCCACAGACAGAATCCTCAGATCTCTATTCTAATACTGTGTATAATGTCCTGTCTTTACCCTGACCTAGGGAGTAGGAGTAGGCTCGTATGCACAGATCTAGGACCAGCTCACCCTCCCCAACACTGGGGAGAAAACCAAACAGCTGACCTTAGATCAGCGGAGCGATTTACATCCTCCTATGTCACAAAGCAAGATTAGTTAGCTGTGCCTGGCTCTTCTCCATCAATACAATCCTGCTGCCGTTACCCCCCCCCCCCCACAAAGCTAAGACTTTCATTGGGCAAAGTGATCTGAGTAATAACTGCTCAGAGCCTGAGAGAGAACCCCACTAGAATCAACACTCAGATATAACAGGCCTAAACATACACTGTCACAGATACTGTTTTGGTGGTGGTTGGTGGAACTGAAAGGTTGGATTGCCCCCTGGTGGTGTTATATGTGTGTATACTCAAACGTGACGTTAAATATTTTCTGCTCTGCTGCACACCTGGGGGGTAATTCAGGGGATGTAAATGATGCTCAATACCGTGATTCACTGCTACTCAATTGGCCCTCAGGCAACACAGCTACAACGTGATGTATTTCAATGCATTAATTTCTTGCATGAAGCATAATTGTGTATGTGTAGGCCTGCACTCATTTATTTAATCATACTTCACAGACTTGTAATATTTTCATCTCTACAACATGGCTGCCTCCAACTGGAACACATTTGGAGAATAAAGAGTGAACACCGTACGGACAGCAAATTTGCGGGTTTTTAAAATCTCAGTGTTGAGGTTATGAGTGTTATATCTGAGTGTTGATTCTAGTGGGGTTAACACCAGTGTTATATCTGAGTGTTGATTCTAGTGGGGTTAAAACCAGTGTTATTTCTGAGTGTTGAATCTAGTAGTGGGGTTAACACCAGTGTTATTTCTGAGTGTTGAATCTAGTAGTGGGGTTAACACCAGTGTTATATCTGAGTGTTGATTCTAGTGGGGTTAACACCAGTGTTATATCTGAGTGTTGATTCTAGTGGGGTTAACACCAGTGTTATTTCTGAGTGTTGATTCTAGTAGTGGGGTTAACACCAGGGTTTTATCTGAGTGTTGAATCTAGTAGTGGGGTTAACACCAGTGTTATATCTGAGTGTTGATTCTAGTGGGGTTAACACCAGTGTTATTTCTGAGTGTTGATTCTAGTAGTGGGGTTAACACCAGTGTTATATCTGAGTGTTGATTCTAGTGGGGTTAACACCAGTGGGTTTGAAATGTAGTATGTCTTTATGATATATGTCATGTATTGTCATAAAGACTTGGTCACTCACTTGGTCAAGGCTACGTGACTGAACGCAACAACAATGTATCTGTGACTAGCAAACACAGTCATAGGTGTAACTCGTAACTCAAACATTCACTGGAAAGGTACCCTGGGCAATCAATATGGAAATAACACCCTACAGTGTTAAAACAACACCCCAAAACAAGTTCCTGTCACACCACAGTTGTTAATTCCCTAACACTGAGAAAGTGTAAGAGCATCAATTCATATCAAGTGTTCATTTAAGTCGGAGTTAGAGACCCACACTCTCAGGGTGTTAGTCTATCAGCACTTTGAAAAGTGTTCGTTGAACACATATCATTTCTATGAAAGTGTTAAATGTAAAACCGTCTGTGTTAGAATTCCCGACCTCAAATCTGCTGTGCACAGTCAAAACATCCGCTCTGCTCTGTTTGTAATAGTGTTAGGAAAGGAGGAGGAGACGTCTGCCACGTCTGTAAACTACACATTCTCTCTCTAGCGGTTCTTGGAACAGGATGGGACGGGGGATTGAGAGAGAGCGAGAGGTGGGAGTAACAGAGACAGAAACACACACGTGTTAACAACCCTGTTTTACTTTAGACCAAACAAAGCCCCCAACAGACCCGTTTCTGGGTTTGCAAACACTGCCGTGTGAGGGTGATGCGCGCAAGTTGGTGGCGGAACACCAACTTCTTATAGTGAAGGCAAAAGAAATCTATGTATTTACATGTTGCTTATGAGTGCATTTCACACTACTTTGGGATTATAATTGGAATCGTATGAATGTCCTTAATATAATGTTTGTGTCATCATCGCAAATCAACTGCATTATACTTAAAAAACAGTTCAACACCTACCAGTAAAATGGGTCTTTGGCTAGCTTTTGCTACAGCCTATGTCAATGAGCGTTAGCATTCTAGCTAACAACTGATGCATCCAAAATAGTTATTTTGCAAAGATCACAACCAAATAATCTTAGTGACTGTTCAAGCTGGAATCAAACCATCAGTGTCAGCGTATGAGAACCCCCCCCCCCCCCCCTAGAATGCTAACGCTCACAAAAGTGATTTTGTTTAGAAGAAATAGAACCGTAAATCGAGGCTATGTTGAACGGGCGCAGATGGCCACGGCTTTCTTACTGCAGCCAAGAGACTTGCGTATCTGTGCATGACGTCAGTGTGTCGTGTACTGGAAAGGGGTCTATAAGAAACAATAATTGGCCAATTTACACGGCGTGGTTTTAAAATAGTGTTCGAGTCGCTTGTCTTTATGTGTCATTTTGTTTAATCTGCTGCCAAGAAAAATATATATATTTAGCCTGCTTCATCGGTTAACGTCACAGCTCTTTCCTCATTCGAGTGTTGCGGCTGCGTTCAGAATCTGAAGAAAGATGAGCTAACGTTATTCCAGGGGCGGGCGGACAGCGAAATTGCGTGTGTGCCTGATTGTGTAGCCGGCTGGTAGGCACATCTTTGCTGGGTTCCAGGACAACGTGGATGGTGGTATCCGTGTCTCGATGCTAGGAATGGAGGAATTTGTCACCGACGAGGAAGAGCCATGGTACGACCAGCAAGATCTCGAATCGGGTAAGTAACGACGCATATGGGAAAGCCGTTTGCAGCCAACCGCATCCCCTATGTCAATGCACCGGTTAGCGGTTCGTTATTGGCGAGCTCAGATGTTCTTCTCAAACAAAGGCCTTTATGATGGAAGGCTTCTAGATCAGTATGCGAAGGTACATTTGTCCGTGCATCTTGACAAATAGTAATGGCAATGCTCTTCGAAATGTAAAACCGCAATTTAATATTTTGCTACTTTCTGACATCAATTTATTGAAGGGATTCCTAGGGCCTTTCTGACGTGGATGGGGGAAATCATTTCCCTACTGTTGTCACAATATTGCAAGAAAAACCAAATACTCTGAACAGTGGTCTGTTGGTGATTGCAAACAATGGGTTACAATATTACAATGTAATAAATTAACCATAGATAGCAGTTAGTAGATTTCGCCTGTCACCAATGCAATGCAATTGTTCTTTGTAGGTTGCAATAATGATTAGGGATCACTTAACCTTGTTTATGCAGTCAATTAGGTTTTGTTGATTTCCTTATTCAAGCATTACTTATTATGTTTTCCTTTTAGAATGTGGTGACTTTCAAGGCCTGTAGACTGTCATGTCCATGTCCCCATAATTCAATAAGAACTGAACATGTCAGTTGAACATAATCAATAAGGAAGTGATTGGTTGAGACAAAGAGCATACATGGGCCAACAAAGCCGTGAAACATGCTTGATTTGCAGACTTGCAGATCCACCAGAATAGTTAATGAGCCAGAGATTATTTCGCTGCCCACAACATTTTCCGACAATGCAGCATAATTCACAGTATGCTGCTGTAAATATACAGGGTAATACAGTATTTACTGTAAAATTGTATTGTACAATTTTACAGCAGTGTAGCGGAGCACCATTGAGCCCCCATAATACATTGCTCTTTACAGTACTGTACTGTAATATATAATTACAGTAGCTAACTGTGAAACATATAGAATTACAGTAGCTAACTGTGAATGTGTTGCTGTAAATTTACGGCAATTTGTTACAGTGTACTGTTATAAGTCACTAGGCTATTCCCCAAATAACAACTGACGACGTGAGTAAAACATTTAAACGTGTTAACCCTCGCAAGGCTGCAGGCCCAGACGGAATCCCCAGCTGCGTCCTCAGAGCAAGCGCAGACCAGCTGGCTGGTGTGTTTACGGACATATTCAGTCAATCCTTATCCCAGTCTGCTGTTCCCACATGCTTAAAGAGGGCCACCATTGTTCCTGTTCCCAAGAAAGCTAAGGTAACTGAGCTAAACGACTACCGCCCCGTAGCACTCACTTCCGTTATCATGAAGTGCTTTGAGAGACTAGTCAAGGACCAAATCACCTCCACCCTACCTGACACCCTAGACCCACTCCAATTTGCTTACCGCCCCAATAGGTCCACAGACGACACAATCGCAACCACACTGCACACTGCCCTAACCCATCTGGACAAGAGGAATACCTATGTAAGAATGCTGTTCATCGACTAAAGCTCAGCATTTAACACCATAGTACCCTCCGAACTCGTCATCAAGCTCGAGACCCTGGGTCTCGACCCCGCCTTATGCAACTGGGTACTGGACTTCCTGACGGGCCTCCCCCAGGTGGTGAGGGTAGGTAACAACATCTCCACCCCGCTGATCCTCAACACTGGGGCCCCACAAGGGTGCGTTCTGAGCCCTCTCCTGTACTCCCTGTTCACCCACGACTGCGTGGCCCTGTGTAACAGTTCAACTTTAGTCCGTCCCCTCGCCCTGACCCGGGCGCGAACCAGGGACCCTCTGCACCCATCAACAACAGTCACCCACGAAGCATCGTTACCCATCGCTCCACAAAAGCCGCGACCCTTGCAGAGCAAGGGGAACCACTACTTCAAGGTCTCAGAGCAAGTGACGTCACCGATTGAAAGGCTATTAGCGCGCACCACCGCTAACTAGATAGCCATTCACATTGGTTACACATGCACGCCTCCAACTCAATCATCAAGTTTGCGGACGACACTACAGTGGTAGGCTTGATTACCAACAACGACGAGACGGCCTACAGGGAGGAGGTGAGGGCCCTCGGAGTGTGATGTCAGGAAAATAACCTCACACTCAACGTCACCAAAACAAAGGAGATGATTGTGGACTTCAGGAAACAGCAGAGGGAGCACCCCCCTATCCACATCGACGGGACAGTAGTGGAGAGGGTAGTAAGTTTTAAGTTTCTCGGCGTACACATCAGGGACAAACTGAATTGGTCCACCCACACAGACAGCGTGGTGAAGAAGGCGCAGCAGCGCCTCTTCAACCTCAGGAGGCTGAAGAAATTTGGCTTGTCACCAAAAGCACTCACAAACTTCTACAGATGCACAATCGAGAGCATCCTGTCGGGCTGTATCACCGCCTGGTACGGCAACTGCTCCGCCCACAACCGTAAGGCTCTCCAGAGGGTAGTGAGGTCTGCACAACGCATCACTGGGGGCAAACTACCTGCCCTCCAGGACACCTACACCACCCAATGTCACAGGAAGGCCATACAGATCATCAAGGACAACAACCACCCGAGCCACTGCCTGTTCACCCCGCTATCATCCAGAAGGCGAGGTCAGTACAGGTGCATCAAAGCAGGGACCGAGAGACTGAAAAACAGCTTCTATCTCAAGGCCATCAGACTGTTAAACAGCCACCACTAACATCGAGTGGCTGCTGCCAACATACTGACTCAACTCCAGCTCACTTTAATAATGGAAATTGATCAAAAATATATCACTAGCCACTTTAAACAATGCCACTTAATATAATGCATATGTATATACTGTACTCTATCATCTACTGCATCTTGCCATCTTTATGTAATACATGTATCACTAGCCACTTTAAACTATGCACTTTTATGTTTACATACCCTACATTACTCATCTCATATGTATATACTGTACTCGATACCATCTACTGCATCTTGCCTATGCCGTTCTGTACCATCACTCATTCATATATCTTTATGTACATATTCTTTATCCCTTTACACTTGTGTGTTTAAGGTAGTAGTTGTGGAATTGTTAGGTTAGATTACTCGTTGGTTATTACTGCATTGTCGGAACTAGAAGCACAAGCATTTCACTACACTCGCATTAACATCTGCTTACCATGTGTATGTGACAAATACATTTTGATTTGATTTGAAATATATTTTTTGCAGTAGCCTAGTCAACTACGGTCCAGGCCTTGTGCATCACCTCCGTTCCACGTTAATTCTATGGGACCATATATGATATTTGCATAAAGATAACCTACTTGACCTGGACTATATAGATTGTGTAAACAACATCATTCAGCGGAATCGCTATTAGTCTGAATTCAATTTGTATTAGTATTTATTAGGGATCCCCATTAGTTCCTGCCAGGGCAGCAGCTACTCTTCCTGGGGTTTATTAGGGATCCCCATTAGTTCCTGCCAAGGCAGCAGCTACTCTTCCTGGGGTTTATTATGAATCCCCATTAGTTCCTGCCAAGGCAGCAGCTACTCTTCCTGGGGTTTATTATGGATCCCCATTAGTTCCTGCCAAGGCAGCAGCTACTCTTCCTGGGGTTTATTATGGATCCCCATTAGTTCCTGCCAAGGCAGCAGCTACTCTTCCTGGGGTTTATTATGGATCCCCATTAGTTCCTGCCAAGGCAGCAGCTACTCTTCCTGGGTTCCAAACACATTAAGACAGGTATATTACACATAAAACAAAAGATAAAACAGTACATCATATAATGCAAATAAGCTTCATTTTGGATGACACTCATTTAAATGCATATCCCAAGCTGCTGATAATGTATCTGCTGAGCTGTAGCCAATCGCAGCTTGTCAAACAACTTTGCACTTCTTGCCAGCATTAGGGCTATTTCATATCTCTCCCCTCTTCCTCACTACATCACTCTTTTTCTCTTTGCCTCGCTCCCTGCCTCTCGCTCCCTGCCTCTCGCTCCCTGCCTCTCGCTCCCTGCCTCTCGCTCCCTGCCTCTCGCTCCCTGCCTCTCGCTCCCTGCCTCTCCCTTCCCTCACTCCCTTCCCTCGCTCCCTGCCTCTCCCTTCCCTCGCTCCCTGCCTCTCCCTTCCCTCGCTCCCTGCCTCTCCCTTCCCTCGCTCCCTGCCTCTCCCTTCCCTCGCTCCCTGCCCTCGCTCCCTGCCTCTCCCTTCCCTCGCTCCCTGCCTCTCCCTTCCCTCGCTCCCTGCCTCTCGCTTCCCTCGCTCCCTGCTTCTCCCTTCCCTCGCTCCCTGCCTCTCGCTCCCTGCCTTTCCCTTCCCTTGCTCCCTGCCTTTCCCTTCCCTCGCTCCCTGCTTCTCCCTTCCCCCGCTCCCTGCTTCTCCCTTCCCTCGCTCCCTGCCTCTCGCTTCCCTCGCTCCCTGCCTCTCGCTTCCCTCGCTCCCTGCCTCTCGCTTCCCTCGCTCCCTGCCTCTCGCTTCCCTCGCTCCCTGCCTCTCGCTTCCCTCGCTCCCTGCCTCATGCTTCCCTCGCTCCCTGCCTCATGCTTCCCTCGCTCCCTGCCTCATGCTTCCCTCGCTCCCTGCCTCATGCTTCCCTCGCTCCCTGCCTCATGCTTCCCTCGCTCCCTGCCTCTCCCTGCCTCTCCCTTCCCTCGCTCCCTGCCTGTAGCTTCCATCGCTCCCTGCCTCTCCCTTCTCTCGCTCCCTGCCTCTCACTTCTCTTTCCCTGCCTCTCCCTTCTCTCTTTCCCTGCCTCTCCCTTCTCTCTTTCCCTGCCTCTCACTTCTCTCTTTCCCTGCCTCTCACTTCTCTCTTTCCCTGCCTCTCGCTTCCCTCGCTCCCTGCCTCTCGCTCCCTGCCTCTCCCTTCTCTCTTTCCCTGCCATGCATCACTCATTCCTAATCTCTCTATCACTTGATCTCATTGTTCCAATTAATAGGATATCTGCCACAGGCTGAGAGCAGATGATGCATTTGCATTTGAGTCATTTAGGAGAAGCTCTTTTAGGAGAAGCTCTCTCAGCACAGGCTGAGAGCAACTTAGCGATTAGGGTTAAGTTCCGTGCTCAAGGCCACATCGACAGAGTATTCACCGAGTCGACTCGGGGATTCCAACCAGGTAATGCTTTGACCCTGCTCTTGATCTGGTCTTATATACACACACTATATACACACACACTATACACACTATACCAGTGGATGCTGTTGAGGGGAGGACGGCTCATAATAATGGCTGGAATGAAGTGAATGGAATGGTATCAAACCATGTTTACCATTCCACTTACTCTACTCCAGTCATTTATTAAGATATTTGTATTTATTTTACCTTTATTAACTAGGCAAGTCATTTAAGAACAAATTCTTATTTACAATGGCGGCCAAACCTGGACGACGCTGGGCCAATTCGCCCTACGGGACTCCTGGATGTGACACAGCCTGGATTACCATGAGCCCGTCCTCCCAAATTAAGGTGCCACCAGCCTCCTGTGCACTATACACACACACACACACACACACTATACACACACACTATACACACACACTATACACACACACTATACACACACACTATACACACACACTATACACACACACTATACACACACACTATACACACACACTATACACAAACACTATACACACACTACACACAATACACACACACTATATACACACTATACACACACTATACACACACTATACACACTACACACACACTATACACACTACACACACACTATACACATAATACACACACTATACACACACACACTATACACACACACACTATACACAAACACTATACACACTATACACACACACTATACACACTACACACACACTATACACACTACACACTATACACATTATACACACACTATACACACATGTACACATGGATTTTCTACTGTATATATGTGGTGGAGTAGGGGCCTGAGGGCACAGAGTCTGTGAATGTATTGTAATGTGTTTAAAATTGTATAAACTGCCTTAATTTGGCTGGACCCCAGGAAGAGTAGCTGCTGAGAGAGTGGGCAGGAGGGGGAACTGAGTGTGTGGGCACATCAGTAGAACTGAGGATAAAAATAAAGGCTGATGTATCTTCACTTTATTCAGAAAGAAGAAGAGTGAGGGAAAGGGAGAATACAGAGTGTTGGAGAAAGAGAGAGACAGTAGAAGATAAAAGGATGAAGACAGGATGAGACGAGAGAGAGAGGAAGATCAGAAGAGAACAAGCTCCATTTCTCTCCCATTTTCTGCACCCAGCCTTCCTCTCTGCACCCAGCCTTCCTCTCTACACCCAGCCTTCCTCTCTGCACCCAGCCTTCCTCTCTGCACCCAGCCTTCCTCTCTGCACCCAGCCTTCCTCTCTGCACCCAGCCTTCCTCTCTGCACCCAGCCTTCCTCTCTACACCCAGTCTTCCTCTCTGCACCCAGCCTTCCTCTCTGCACCCAGCCTTCCTCTCTGCACCCAGCCTTCCTCTCTGCACCCAGCCTTCCTCTCTGCACCCAGCCTTCCTCTCTGCACCCAGCCTTCCTCTCTGCACCCAGCCTTCCTCTCTGCACCCAGCCTTCCTCTCTGCACCCAGCCTTCCTCTCTACACCCAGCCTTCCTCTCTACACCCAGCCTTCCTCTCTACACCCAGCCTTCCTCTCTACACCCAGTCTTCCTCTCTGCACCCAGTCTTCCTCTCTGCACCCAGTCTTCCTCTCTACACCCAGTCTTCCTCTCTACACCCAGTCTTCCTCTCTGCACCCAGTCTTCCTCTCTGCACCCAGTCTTCCTCTCTGCACCCAGTCTTCCTCTCTGCACCCAGTCTTCCTCTCTACACCCAGTCTTCCTCTCTGCACCCAGCCTTCATCTCTTCACATCTCTCTGGTGCATCCTGTTTTCATCAGAAGTGCTATTTAGCCAGAAGGTTTGGCAGATTGAGATGTGGTAATAATCAGATGAAGAAGCGAACTTCCATGCTTAGCATCAAAGCAGGCATTTATTGATGCAGCGAGGCAACCTGCTGTTCTATACCGTAAGGAATCAGCAAACGTGTTCCATCTACAATACAGACGCAGACATTTCCGTGTATTCTAGAAACACTATGCGAGGAGGAAAACATATCAATGATCATGCTTGGAACCCTTTGTAAGACAGACCAAGGCTGGCTCTAGGCCAAACTCTGAGCTGAAGCTATGTGCCCAGACCTGATTGGTTAGCTGGACTTTAATCTGATGACAGGGTTGTCACGCCGCGTACCTGCTGTTCATACAGCTTTACCATCTCTTCAACAACCACCTCTCTACGTCGCCACGTACCTGCTGTTATTACAGCGTTACCATCTCTTCAACAACCACCTCTCTACGTCTCCACGTACCTGCTGTTATTACAGCTTTACCATCTCTTCAACAACCACCTCTCTACGTCTCCACGTACCTGCTGTTATTACAGCGTTACCATCTCTTCAACAACCACCTCTCTACGTCTCCACGTACCTGCTGTTATTACAGCGTTACCATCTCTTCAACAACCACCTCTACGTCTCCACGTACCTGCTGTTATTACAGCTCTACCATCTCTTCTTCAACCACCTCTCTACGTCTCCACGTACCTGCTGTTATTACAGCTTTACCATCTCTTCAACAACCTCCTCTACGTCTCCACGTACCTGCTGTTATTACAGCTCTACCATCTCTTCTTCAACCACCTCTCTACGTCTCCACGTACCTGCTGTTATTACAGCTTTACCATCTCTTCAACAACCACCTCTCTACGTCTCCACGTACCTGCTGTTATTACAGCTTTACCATCTCTTCAACAACCTCCTCTCTACGTCTCCAAACACACATTTTCTTTCCTTGTTATCCTGCAGATAACAGTTTGTGCTGCATCATTTGTACACAGAATTTGAGCTTACTATGGGATTGACTGAAGACTGCAGGGAAGTCGTACTGAAGGGGTTGGTCTGCTTTTCTGCAGACAAGGAAAGAGGGAACGTAGGAAGGAGAGAAGGAGGACAAAACAAGGAGAGGTCTTGTTTTCCTCATTCCGGTGAATCCTATGGGAGATATGTAACTATAAAAACAACACACTGCTCAGAAAGGCTGGGCACATTCTAAACCAGGGGTGTTTTCTTTCGCGTGTGCACACAGACACACACATACGAACGCACACACACATGCACACAGGTTACAGTTGTATTACATGTATTTCTGCAGCCAACGTGTGCACGTGCGCAGTTGGTTGTGACAGGAGTGTGAATCTTCCCCTGAGGACAGTATGTCAGTTTAACTGACACTGCTAAAACATAACAAAAGAAAACCATAGAATTGGCCTGATAGCCCATGCAGGAAATGCACACAATCCATTCCATTATGTCTCAGTCACTGGGTCTGGGTGGTGATGTCGTCCTTCAGGGGGGGTCAACTCCCCTTCCTGGTGTCCTTGTTTGGAGACTGTGGTCTGTGGAGGGTATTGATTAGGATGTTTAATGTTGCAGAAAAACACAGTGCTCACCTCCTCTCTCTCTGTCTGTTTATGTCTGTTTATGTCTCTTTCTGTCTCTGTCTCTCTCTCTCTCTCTCTGTTTCGGTCTCTTTCTGTCTCTTTCTGTCTCTTTCTGTCTCTGTCTCTCTCTCTCTCTGTCTCTCTCTCTCTCTCTCTGTTTCTGTCTCTTTCTGTCTCTTTCTGTCTCTTTCTGTCTCTTTCTGTCTCTTTCTGTCTCTGTCTCTCTCTCTCTCTCTCTCTCTCTGTTTCTGTCTCTTTCTGTCTCTTTCTGTCTCTGTCTGTCTCTGTCTGTCTCTGTCTCTGTCTCTCTCTGTCTCTCTCTCTCTTGTCTCTCATCCCCCTCTGAACACCCACTGTGGGACTCACCCCCCTGTCATAACGTTTGCTGTCATTAAATGTGAAGACTGTTATATTTATCAATTCTCTATGTGTAATTATTACGTAATTAAACTAATCACGGAATAGTGATTAACTAGGAAGTCGGAGCACCATGGGAAAATTGTTGTATAGAGTTTCAATTTCCCAAATATAACTCTTCAGATATTTTATTATCTTATCGATTACAGTCTTCTATTAATGTATTGTTACCTCGTCAGTCTCATTACTAAAGGTCACAAACCCTTGGATATCTGCACAAACCCTAACATAGATCATGATTCAGCGATTTACAAATTGGCTAAATTATACACTGCTCAAAAAAATAAAGGGAACACTAAAATAACACATCCTAGATCTGAATGAATGAAATATTCTTATTAAATACTTTTTTCTTTACATAGTTGAATGTGCTGACAACAAAATCACACAAAAATTATCAGTGGAAATCAAATTTATCAACCCATGGAGGTCTGGATTTGGAGTCACACTCAAAATTAAAGTGGAAAACCACACTACAGGCTGATCCAACTTTGATGTAATGTCCTTAAAACAAGTCAAAATGAGGCTCAGTAGTGTGTGTGGCCTCCACGTGCCTGTATGACCTCCCTACAATGCCTGGGCATGATGAGGTGGCGGATGGTCTCCTGAGGGATCTCCTCCCAGACCTTGACTAAAGCATCCGCCAACTCCTGGACAGTCTGTGGTGCAACGTGGCTTTGGTGGATGGAGCGAGACATGATGTCCCAGATGTGCTCAATTGGATTCAGGTCTGGGGAACGGGCTGGCCAGTCCATAGCATCAATGCCTTCCTCTTGCAGGAACTGCTGACACACTCCAGCCACATGAGGTCTATCATTGTCTTACATTAGGAGGAACCCAGTGCCAACCGCACCAGCATATGGTCTCACAAGGTGTCTGAGGATCTCATCTCGGTACCTAATGGCAGTCAGGCTACCTCTGGCGAGCACATGGAGGGCTGTGCGCCCCCCAAAGAAATGCCACCCCACACCATGACTGACCCACCGCAAAGCCGGTCATGCTGGAGGATGTTGCAGGCAGCAGAACGTTCTCCACGGCGTCTCCAGACTCTGTCACGTCTGTCACGTGCTCAGTGTGAACCTGCTTTCATCTGTGAAGAGCACAGGGCGCCAGTGGCGAATTTGCCAATCTTGGTGTTCTCTGGCAAATGCCAAACGTCCTGCACGGTGTTGGGCTGTAAGCACAACCCCCACCTGTGGACGTTGGGCCCTCATACCACCCTCATGGAGTCTGTTTCTGACCGTTTGAGCAGACACATGCACATTTGTGGCCTGCTGGAGGTCATTTTGCAGGGCTCTGGCAGTGCTCCTCCTGATCCTCCTTGCACAAAGGCGGAGGTAGCGGTCCTGCTGCTGGGTTGTTGCTCTCCTACGGCCTCCTCCACGTCTCCTGATGTACTGGCCTGTCTCCTGATAGCGCCTCCATGCTCTGGACACTACGCTGACAGACACAGCAAACCTTCTTGCCACAGCTCGCATTGATGTGCCATCCTGGATGAGCTGCACTACCTGAGCCACTTGTGTGGGTTGTAGACTCCGTCTCATGCTACCACTAGAGTGAAAGCACCGCCAGCATTCAAAAGTGACCAAAACATCAGCCAGGAAGCATAGGAACTGAGAAGTGGTCTGTGGTCACCACCTGCAGAACCACTCCTTTATTGGGGGTGTCTTGCTAATTGCCTATAATTTCCACCTGTTGTCTATTCCATTTGCACAACAGCATGTGAAATTTATTGTCAATCAGTGTTGCTTCCTAAGTGGACAGTTTGATTTCACAGAAGTGTGATTGACTTGGAGTTACATTGTGTTGTTTAAGTGTTCCATTTTTTTGAGCAGTGTATATTTACTAACTAACTAATCACTCACAGAATTACATAAACACACAATAGGTCATACATTGGTTACTGACAAGATAGAAAAGTCCCTGGTGGGCTAAACCGATATGATGGCTTGGTAGACAAAGGAAAGCGGTGAGGACAGTTCAAGAGTGGATTCACAATAATACAGTTGATAACTACACTCATGAAATTCTAATACGTTGAACATGAACAACTGCTCATTAGAAAATAAATATAAATTCACATATTTACGAGTGTATGCCTTTGTTGTCTCTCTCTCTGTGATCGCCGGTCCGTCTGCTGGATAATAGTCCATTGACAGAAAGCCTCTGGTTTGTCCACCAGAGATCAAAGTATGTTGTAGATTGTTATAATGGATACGTCAGAGTGCCACTTGGTAAATGTTTTTAGAGCAGATGTGTTTTCCAGACTAAAGTACTTAAACAGCTGCAGACTGAATAATCGGTCTTTAGTTTGTAGATTTCTTCACCATTTCAGTGTGGGGAGGATCTCAACATTCTCTAGTCTTGTCCTTCGGTAGAGTTGTAGTTTGAACCACTTCACCAGCATCACCCGGTTTGTTTTGGTAGAGTTGTAGTTTGAACCACTTCACCAGCATCACCCGGTGTGTTTTGGTAGAGTCGTAGTTTGAACCACTTCACCAGCCTCACCCGGTGTGTTTTGGTAGAGTCGTAGTTTGAACCACTTCACCAGCATCACCCGGTGTGTTTTGGTAGAGTTGTAGTTTGAACCACTTCACCAGCATCACCCGGTGTGTTTTGGTAGAGTCGTAGTTTGAACCACTTCACCAGCCTCACCCGGTGTGTTTTGGTAGAGTCGTAGTTTGAACCACTTCACCAGCATCACCCGGTGTGTTTTGGTAGAGTCGTAGTTTGAACCACTTCACCAGCATCACCCGGTGTGTTTTGGTTTGGAGTTGTAGCCATGTCAACACGGGGACTCTGCCCATGCGTTATCTTGACTAAATGTACATTTTGTCACGAGTCCTTTTATGAGAAAAGGGGGCGTTCCATGACGTCGATGTAAATGTCTGTGCTCACGGGGTGTGGTCACTGACTAGTTAAAAACTTTATATGAAAACAATTATCTTGTTTAGAAGGCTTTCATCTTCTCACAAATAGTTGCATATTTGATCATATATTCTATACAACATTTAGATGTAAACCCCATAATTGAGAAGTGTACACAACCAAAGACACAGTAATGTGTGTCTCCTGTCCTTCATGAGATCACCAAATCAGACAAACTCGACATGACTGTCCCTTAAGTGTCCACGGACCACTCCAACTGCTTGGAATACAGAAATGCTGTTCAATTATTCAACCTTTTGATGTCCAAGTGTCTCTCTCTCTCTGTGTTCCACAGTTACATTCCAATCTCCCATACTACTTAACCCAGAGGCAGAGTATTTTACGCCCCCATAAAGCGGCCCTATCTCCCTCTGCAGGAGAGAGAGAGGGTGCTGTAGAGCGGACCCACTGTAACCTCCTTCAGATCTTCACAGTAGAGTTATGACACCCCTCTGAACACCCACTGTGGGACTCATCTCCCTATTCTGTTATACACGGTCCCTTAGCCCCATTCTAATAGGCCCTATTCTGTTATACACGGTCCCTTAGCCTCATTCTAATAGTCCCTATTCTGTTATACACGGTCCCTTAGCCCCATTCTAATAGTCCCTATTCTGTTATACACGGTCCCTTAGCCTCATTCTAACAAGCCCTATTCTGTTATACACGGTCCCTTAGCCCCATTCTAATAGGCCCTATTCTGTTATACACGGTCCCTTAGCCCCATTCTAATAGGCCCTATTCTGTTATACACGGTCCCTTAGCCCCATTATACTAGTCCCTATTCTGTTATACACGGTCCCTTAGCCCCATTCTAATAGGCCCTATTCTGTTATACACGGTCCCTTAGCCCCATTATACTAGTGCCTATTCTGTTATACACGGTCCCTTAGCCTCATTCTAATAGTCCCTATTCTGTTATACACGGTCCCTTAGCCCCATTCTAATAGGCCCTATTCTGTTATACACGGTCCCTTAGCCCCATTATACTAGTGCCTATTCTGTTATACACGGTCCCTTAGCCCCATTCTAATAGGCCCTATTCTGTTATACACGGTCCCTTAGCCCCATTATACTAGTGCCTATTCTGTTATACACGGTCCCTTAGCCCCATTCTAATAGGCCCTATTCTGTTATACACGGTCCCTTAGCCTCATTCTAATAGGCCCTATTCTGTTATACACGGTCCCTTAGCCCCATTATACTAGTGCCTATTCTGTTATACACGGTCCCTTAGCCCCATTCTAATAGGCCCTATTCTGTTATACACGGTCCCTTAGCCTCATTCTAATAGTCCCTATTCTGTTATACACGGTCCCTTAGCCTCATTATACTAGTGCCTATTCTGTTATACACGGTCCCTTAGCCCCATTCTAATAGTCCCTATTCTGTTATACACGGTCCCTTAGCCTCATTCTAACAAGCCCTATTCTGTTATACACGGTCCCTTAGCCCCATTCTAATAGTCCCTATTCTGTTATACACGGTCCCTTAGCCTCATTCTAACAAGCCCTATTCTGTTATACACGGTCCCTTAGCCCCATTCTAATAGGCCCTATTCTGTTATACACGGTCCCTTAGCCTCATTCTAATAGTCCCTATTCTGTTATACACGGTCCCTTAGCCCCATTCTAATAGGCCCTATTCTGTTATACACGGTCCCTTAGCCCCATTATACTAGTCCCTATTCTGTTATACACGGTCCCTTAGCCTCATTCTAATAGTCCCTATTCTGTTATACACGGTCCCTTAGCCTCATTATACTAGTGCCTATTCTGTTATACACGGTCCCTTAGCCTCATTCTAACAAGCCCTATTCTGTTATACACGGTCCCTTAGCCCCATTATACTAGTGCCTATTCTGTTATACACGGTCCCTTAGCCTCATTCTAATAGTCCCTATTCTGTTATACACGGTCCCTTAGCCCCATTATACTAGTCCCTATTCTGTTATACACGGTCCCTTAGCCCCATTCTAATAGTCCCTATTCTGTTATACACGGTCCCTTAGCCCCATTCTAATAGTCCCTATTCTGTTATACACGGTCCCTTAGCCCCATTCTAATAGTCCCTATTCTGTTATACACGGTCCCTTAGCCTCATTCTAATAGTCCCTATTCTGTTATACACGGTCCCTTAGCCCCATTCTAATAGTCCCTATTCTGTTATACACGGTCCCTTAGCCTCATTCTAACAAGCCCTATTCTGTTATACACGGTCCCTTAGCCCCATTCTAATAGGCCCTATTCTGTTATACACGGTCCCTTAGCCCCATTCTAATAGGCCCTATTCTGTTATACACGGTCCCTTAGCCCCATTCTAATAGTCCCTATTCTGTTATACACGGTCCCTTAGCCCCATTCTAATAGTCCCTATTCTGTTATACACGGTCCATTAGCCCCATTCTAATAGGCCCTATTCTGTTATACACGGTCCATTAGCCTCATTCTAATAGTCCCTATTCTGTTATACATTGTCCCTTAGCCCCATTCTAATAGTCCCTATTCTGTTATACACGGTCCCTTAGCCTCATTCTAATAGTCCCTATTCTGTTATACACGGTCCCTTAGCCCCATTCTAATAGTCCCTATTCTGTTATACACGGTCCCTTAGCCCCATTCTAATAGGCCCTATTCTGTTATACACGGTCCCTTAGCCCCATTCTAATAGGCCCTATTCTGTTATACACGGTCCCTTAGCCCCATTCTAATAGGCCCTATTCTGTTATACACGGTCCCTTAGCCCCATTCTAATAGTCCCTATTCTGTTATACACGGTCCCTTAGCCCCATTCTAATAGGCCCTATTCTGTTATACACGGTCCCTTAGCCCCATTATACTAGGCCCTATTCTGTTATACACGGTCCCTTAGCCCCATTATACTAGTCCCTATTCTGTTATACACGGTCCCTTAGCCCCATTCTAATAGTCCCTATTCTGTTATACACGGTCCCTTAGCCTCATTCTAATAGTCCCTATTCTGTTATACACGGTCCCTTAGCCCCATTCTAATAGGCCCTATTCTGTTATACACGGTCCCTTAGCCTCATTCTAATAGGCCCTATTCTGTTATACACGGTCCCTTAGCCCCATTCTAATAGTCCCTGTTCTGTTATACACGGTCCCTTAGCCTCATTCTAATAGGCCCTATTCTGTTATACACGGTCCCTTGTCCCACTGTCTTATTCTAACGGAGCAGTGGGACAGCACTGAATCCACAGAACTAGAATGAGATTCTATTTCTATGACTGGAAGCAGCCTCCTCATTGTTTACGAGTTTAACCCTTTGAGGAGTGACCTCTCGGTGTTCTCTTCCTGAACGTTATCGTTTAGTGAGGATTGAATCGGCCTTAGAATTGAAATTGGAATGGGAATTAGCAGTCATGAAATAGGAATTGGTTAAGTAACGTTCAACGTAGGGTTGAATGTGCTGTGCATAGTGCTGGAAGGGTAACACAGGAGTTAATTAGCTGTGAGTGCAGCAGGCAGGTCTATGTATTAGCCCATGCCAGAGAGGAGCTGGCAGCAGCCTGCTTTTCTCCTCATTAGTTTAATTGAGGGAAGACAGGACAAGACAGGACAATAAGAAAGAGGAGAGACAGCATGGTTGAAAAGCAAGCACTGGAACAAAATGATGCGTGTGCAACAAATTCCCGTGTGTGTGTGTGTGTGTGTGTGTGTGTGTGTGTGTGTGTGTGTGTGTGTGTGTGTGTGTGTGTGTGTGTGTGTGTGTGTGTGCCATCTCTCCTTTCTGTTTCTGAACCCTCTTCAGAACAACAAACATACTGTGTTCTCTCTCGTTGAAGATCAGATTCTGATTAGAATGAACTCTGATTATCAGATAACTGGAGTGTTGATCAGTGATCCCATTGTCCATCACTCTCAACCTCAGAGTTTTACTGTCAGCTCAGCTCAGTCTCTACAATGAGAGTGATGGTGTTTCCATTGAGTTGTTGTGTGTTTTCCCTTCTCAGATATGACCACAGGTCCCAAAACACAAAACATATCTCGCTGCTGTGTCAGACCTGAAAATATAGACTATGCATCGGGCTGATTCGCTCTGAAGGCAGAATACAGTCCCTTCCACTCCTGTTTGACCCTTAATCAATGAGAATATCTCTCAATTAGGGTTTTTCCCCACTGCACCATTTTACCATACAATGAGAGAAGTATTCTAGTCTAGACTGATTGTTAGTGTCTTGTATTGCTTCACTACTAGAACAGTGTTCTTCAATCCTGTTCCAGGGTGTACATGACTACACGTTTTTGTTTGAGCCCACACTCTGCTCGCATGTGAATAAAATGCATAATCTAACAGCAACTTCATATCCTGTCACTTTCTACTTTAGACATTAGCATCCCCTCCGCCCTGCTGCAGAGAGACATACTGCATAATATATAGACTCTGTGGAGAAGTGGTGTCTTCTTGTCTTCTGATGATCTTGGCAGACATCGCAGACCTTCACTGACAGAGATACCAGAGTCAAACGTCTCAGACCTTCACTGACAGAGATACAAGGGTCAAAATGTCTCAGACCTTCACTGACAGAGATACTTTTTCTCTCTAGCGTTGTCTCCCTCCCCCTTTCTTTGTCTCCCTCTCTTTCTCACTAGAATGAGCTTGTTCATCTTTGTGTATCTCAGGGAGGAATGAAGGTGGAATATGATATTTTTTTGTTTAAAAAAATGTACTCTCTTTTTCATGATATCCAATTGTGATCTTGTCTCATCATCCCCAACAGAGGGTGAAGGTCGAGTCATGCGTTCTCCGAAACATGACCCCCCAAGCCGCTCTGCTTCTTAACACCTGCTCACTTAACCCATAAGCCAGCTACACCAATGCATCGAAGGAAACTCTGTTCAACTGACAACCATGTCCGCTTACAGGCACCGGCCTGCCACAAGTAGTCGCTAGAGCGCGATGAGCCAAGTAAATAAACAAAAGTGAAATAAACAATAAAAAAAATTAACAGTAAACATTACACTCACAAAAGTTCCAAACTAATTATGACATTTCAAATGCCATATTATGTGCAAATAGTTCAAGTGCAAAAGGGAAAATAAATCAACATAAATATGGGTTGTATTTACAATGGTGTTTGTCCTTCACTGGTTGCCCTTGTGGCAACAGGTCACAAATCTTGCTGTTGTGATGGCGCACTGTGGTATTTCACCCAATAGATATGGGAGTTTATCAAAATTGGGTTTGTTTTCGAAATCTTTGTGGATCTGTGTAATCTGAGGGAAATATATGTCTCTAATATGGTCATACATTTGGCAGGAAGTTAGGAAGTGCAGCTCAGTTTCTACCTCATTTTGTGGGCAGTGTGCACATAGCCTGTCTTCTCTTGAGAGCCAGGTCTGCCTACGGCGGCCTTTCTCAATAGCAAGGCATATACTCACTGAGTTTGTACATAGTCAAAGCTTTCCTTAAGTTTGGGTCAGTCACAGTGGTCAGGTATTCTGCCACTGTGTATTCTTTGTTTGGGGCCAAATAGCATTCTAGTTTGCTCAGTTTTTTTGTTAATTCTTTCCAATGTGTCAAGTAATTATCTTTTTGTTTTCTCTCTCTCTCCCTCTTGCGCTCTCTCTCTTCCTCATTCCCTCCCCCTACATCGCTCTACCTCGCCCTCCCTCCCACTCTCTCTCAAGACCTCCACCTGGCAGCAGAGCTTGGGAAGACTCTGTTGGAGAGGAACAAGGAGCTGGAGGATTCTCTACAGCAGATATACATCACCAATGAGGAGCAGGTGCAGGAGATTGAGGTAGGAGGGCCAAGTCTCAAAAGCTCCATGGATGCATCTCAATAGTCTAAACTCTACCCACATAGTAACCTCTACCCACATAGTAACCTCTACCCACATAGTAACCTCTACCCACATCCAGGGGTTGGAACCTAAATTATTTTCCAATTGTTTCTTTCTGAACCAAACCATAATTTTTTTCAATCCGTTCCACAGCAAAATAAAGTTTTGAACCAGTTCGAACCCCGAAAAAAATGTCCTTTCTGTTCCTTTTTAACCTCGGAAATCATTATTTATTTTATTTTTACGTTTAGCTCGACATTAAATTACTTCACAAATGGATGGAGCAGCTTGCTATTGAGCAGGCAAGCTATGTGTCAGGTTTTGGCCAAGACTGTTCGGGTTTTGGTCACTAGATGTTCCCATTGCACCTTTTTTGTACCTTTTGTTTTTCTTGCTCTAATTATTGTTTGCACCTGTAGGTCATTCCCTTGTTAGTATTTAAACCCTGTGTGTTCCTCAGTTCCTTGCTCAGTGTTTGTAAGTTAGCACCCAGCCTCAGCCCAAGCCTTGTTCTTTACAGATATTTCTCTTGTTGGATTTTCCAGAGGTTCTCTGGTTTAGTTCTTGTGTATTATTTGAGTAGTCTTTTGAGGTTTGTTTTTTCCCTGCTGTTTTTTACCACTTTGTGGAGTTTCTTTTGTATTTTGGAGGATTTCCATTTTGTGCCTCTTGGCTTTATTTTTGGACATTGTGGATTTAGTTTCTTTGCCTGAAGATTTTGTTCTTTAATTAAACCACCATCTCTAGTACTGCTGTGTCTGCCTCATCTTCTGGGCTCTGACGATTATTAGTGACTGTTTCTCGCACCGGGTCCTGACACTATGTACAGTGGGGAGAACAAGTATTTGATACACTGCCGATTTTGCAGGTTTTCCTACATACAAAGCATGTAGAGGTCTGTAATTTTTATCATAGGTACCCTTCAACTGTGAGAGACGGAATCTAAAACAAAAATCCAGATAATCACATTGTATGATTTTTAAGTAATTAATTTGCATTTTATTGCATGACATAAGTATTTGATCACCTACCAACCAGTAAGAATTCCGGCTCTCACAGACCTGTTAGTTTTTCTTTAAGAAGCCCTCCTGTTCTCCACTAATTACCTGTATTAACTGCACCTGTTTGAACTCGTTACCTGTATAAAAGACACCTGTCCACACACTCAATCAAACAGACTCCAACCTCTCCACAATGGCCAAGACCAGAGAGCTGTGTAAGGACATCAGGGATAAAATTGTAGACCTGCACAAGGCTGGGATGGGCTACAGGACAATAGGCAAGCAGCTTAGTGAGAAGGCAACAACTGTTGGCCCAATTATTAGAAAATGGAAGAAGTTCAAGATGACGGTCAATCACCCTCAGTCTGGGGCTCCATGCAAGATCTCACCTTGTGTGGCATCAATGATCATGAGGAAGGTGAGGGATCAGCCCAGAACTACACTGCAGGACCTGGTCAATGACCTGAAGAGAACTGGGACCACAGTCTCAAAGAAAACCATTAGTAACACACTACACCGTCATGGATTAAAATCCTGCAGCGCACGCAAGGTCCCCCTGCTCAAGCCAGCGCATGTCCAGGCCCGTCAGAAGTTTGCCAATGAAAATCTGGATGATCCAGAGGAGGAATGGGAGAAGGTCATGTGGTCTGATGAGACAAAAATAGAGCTTTTTGGTCTAAACTCCACTCGCCGTGTTTGGAGGAAGAAGAAGGATGAGTACAACCCCAAGAACACCATCCCAACCGTGAAGCATGGAGGTGGAAACATCATTCTTTGGGGAGGCTTTTCTGCAAAGGGGACAGGACGACTGCACCGTATTGAGGGGAGGATGGATGGGGCCATGTATCGCGAGATCTTGGCCAACAACCTCCTTCCCTCAGTAAGAGCATTGAAGATGGGTCGTGGCTGGGTCTTCCAGCATGACAATGACCCAAAACACACAGCCAGGGCTACTAAGGAGTGGCTCCGTAAGAAGCATCTCAAGGTCCTGCAGTGGCCTAGCCAGTCTCCAGACCTGAACCCAATATAAAATCTTTGGAGGGAGCTGAAAGTCCGTATTGCCCAGCGACAGCCTCGAAACCTGAAGGATCTGGAGAAGGTCTGTATGGAGGAGTGGGCCAAAATCCCTGCTGGAGTGTGTGCAAACCTGGTCAAGAACTACAGGAAACGTAGGATCTCTGTAATTGCAAACAAAGGTTTCTGTACCAAATATTAAGTTCTGCTTTTCTGATGTATCAAATACTTATGTCATGCAATAAAATGCAAATTAATTACTTAAAAATCATACAATGTGATTTTCTGGATTTTTGTTTTAGATTCCGTCTCTCACAGTTGAAGTGTACCTATGATAGAAATTACAGACCTCTACATGCTTTGTAAGTAGGAAAACCTGCAAAATCGGCAGTGTATCAAATACTTGTTCTCCCCACTGTACATGCATTGACATTTTGCGGGTGAGGAGAGCGCTGGGCATGAAGTGCTGGGCATCTTGTGATGACATGCATTTTCTGAATTAGGCCCACATAATTATACCTACACAGGAGCGGCTTCTATGAAAGAACTTTGAATGTCTTTGAACTTCAGAGAGTTGGCTTAACTAACGTTGGACCAGAGCTAGCTAACGTTGGACCAGGCCTAGCCCTTGATCATGACTCTCAGTTCCATTACATTACACATAATGCCTGCTTAGAGTTTTCGTGAGCTAGACCAGAGCTAACTAACGTTGGACCAGAGCTAGCTAACGTTGGACCAGAGCTAGCTAACAAACTAGCTTGTGTGTGCAGAGTGGCACCAGAATTAAAATAAAAACACGTCTTACCTTTCTGTAGTTAATAAATCCAATGTGAAACGTGATAACTGCAGTATCCTTAATTAGCATTGAAAAAGTTAATCCATTCTTCTCTCCCTAATTTCTGCCTGTAACGTCAGTAGCTACTGTAGATTATGTATTCTTCGGAGGGAGAGGGAGGGGAAAGTAGCCTACACACACTGGCAAAGATTTCAGGATGACACTGGAATACGTTTCAGAGTGACAGTGAGGGCTTTGCATAGGCTCTATGTTACGTTTTTGTGGGACTGGAAAAAAATGCCCAGAACATAAAATACCATTATTAAGCAGTTCCCATGCTTTTAAAATTAAGGTTATGTTCCGGAACAGTATAGATCACTTTTGTTCTCGGTTCTGTTCTTCGGGAAAAAAAAGAAAAAAAATCCGGTTCTGTCCGCTGAACCGGGTCCAAACCCTGCCCACATCGCAACAATCTAAACTCTAACATAACCTCTACCCACATCTTAACTGGGGTGACAGGTAGCCTAGTGGTTGCTGGATTGAATCCATGAGCTAACAAGGTAAAAATATGTTGTTCTACCCCTGAGCAAGGCAGTTAACCCACTGTGCCATGGGTGCTGATTAAGGCAGCCCCCCGCACCTTTCTGATTCAGAGGGTTTGGGTTAAATGCAGAAGACACATTTTAGTTGAATACATTCAGTTGGACAACTGACTAGGTATCCCCCCTTTCCCTAACTGTCTAAACTCTAACGTAACCTCTACCCATAAGTTAGGTGTAGATTGGATGACAATCTACCTGTTGACTGAGCAGAGTAGTAGGATGTTGGCTCTTCTCTGCTGTGGTGGGTGGCCTACCTAATGCCTCAGTAACTCTTTGACCCTGTTAGCTGATCCTAATATAGTGAAATGGTTCACTGAGTTCATGACCAAGGGGTTTTAGAGTAACCAGTGGAGGGAATAGAAGTGTTGCCCTTAACCAGCAATACTATTGCCAGAAGGCATCCATCCCCTAATGGCTAATGGTTAGTGGAACATGCACCCATCTGTTTTAATGTACTGTATACAGTGCTTTTGGAAAGTATTCAGACCCCTTGACTTTCTCCACATTTTGTAACGTTACAGCCTTATTCTAAAATGTATTTAAATCGTTTTTTTCCCGCATGAATCTACGCACAACACCCCATAATGACAAAGTGAGAACATTCCGCTCCAGTCATTACCACGACCCCGTCCTCTCCAATTAAGGTGCCACCAACCTCCTCCTGTGATATATATGTATATGTGTGTACAGGATATATATATGTATACAGTATGTCTCTCTCTGTGCAGTACCTGGCTAAGCAGCTGGAGGTGCTGAGGGAAATGAATGAGCAACATGCTAAGGTGTACGAGCAGCTAGATGGGACAGCCAGAGAACTGGAGCTCACCAACCGTACCCTGGTACTGGACAGCAAGGCCTCGCAACATAAGATGGAGAGGTGAGCTGGATGAACGCACAGCGTCAAATGCACGTACACAAACACACTAACCCCATTTCTCTCTTCCCTGGTTCTCCCAGGTTGACGGGGACAATCGAGACCCTGCAGACCCAGGTGGAGTCTCTCTCTGGGCAGGTGGAACAGCTCCATTCCCTGGAGCAGCTCAGGGTCCGGAGGGAGAAGAGGGAACGGCGCAAAACCATCGCCTCCTTCCCCTGCCTTAGGGAACTCTGCACCGCACCCAAGTGAGGGCTCATAGCAGTCACACTCACGTCTTTGGTTACTGGATCTCAAGGTCCCTAGACTATGTGTTGCGCTTGTCTGTAGGTACAAGTAAACAGGTTTATGTGATCGGAGACTAAATCCCCATGTCGTTGCCTGCTCGTTGCGGGCGTCCGGCCATCACCGACGCTTGTTTAATGTGAGCGAGTCAGAGACACAATCTGAGAGCTACCGATCCCGTCTTTGAGCCGTACCAGACGTCGAGACATTTTCAGACGTTCGGAACAAAATCTGCAATGCTCTTGTAGTGTGAGTACGGCGATCATCAATAGCCAATGAGAGCTGGCCAGAGAAGAAGCCAGCGAAGATGATGACGTTGTATCACATCACCCAGAATGTGTAGACTCTCCAGCAGGAACCATGACTACAATTATTAGGTGTTTTGTACTTGCCTTTAAAACAAAGTGTCAAATCGTTACAGCTCTGAAGTTCACAGGCAAATGTTATTCAACTCAAAAAAAATGTTGGCTAAATATTTCAACTCTGTGTGGCAGGTGTGAATGTCTGACTGAAAACGTTTGAGGCTGCTTTGTTCTAGCTACGTTAACAATCTAATCACCATCATTGTTTTTCGCGAGACAGTGTGTTGGTAATCGAAAATCCTCACGACCAAGTAAAGAATCTTGTAGTGTGTGAACCCCTGTCTGTGCCACATCGTTTAGTTGGCAAGACAAAAACATCTACAGGAAGAATGGTAGTTTAATATGAGAGGCTCAGCGATGTTAGGATTTTAGCTGATATTGTGTGGAACTGTGTGTCTCTCTATGTCTGTCTGTCAGGTATGAGGATGGGTTTGTGGTGGGCCGCTCAGACAGCTTCACCTCAGAGACTAAGCGCCAGCCAGCAGAGGAGGAGAACGAGCGTCTGAGAGAGGCGGTGTCGGCGCTGCGCTCGGCCGTGAGGGCGGAGCGGGGTCGCAGGGAGGGGGCGGAGAGAGAGTGTCACGTCCTCCTGGGGGAGTTCTCTCGTCTGGAGTCACGTGTGCTGGTCAGAATCACTCCTATTTCAACTCCATTTAATATTCATTCCAGAAGGAGTGCCTCCGTTTTTTTTATGGTTGCATGTTCTACTAAGTCGGTTCAATCCAATGAGTGATACTGATACTTGTTCCTAACTTAAATATAGCAGGGCTCCTAACTCTCCCTCTTTTCTGGGAGAATAAAAATATTGAGTGATTGGTTTATTGACTGTCTGACTGACTGATTGACTCGTTGACTCATTGATTGATTGACAGGGTGCAGAGAGCTGCCAGGCACGGGTTCGTGAACTAGAGGCAGAGCTCCAGGAACTCCAGCAGCTCCGACGGGCGAGGACCCTCCTCCTGAGCAGCGAAGATGACGGCGTGGGCTTCACCCAGACCCTCCTCAACAACACCCCCGAGACAGACACCCTGGAGGGGGAGGGAGGAGAAGTGGGTGGAGGGTCCAGGGAGGAGGGCGAGGGGGGAGGAGGTTTAGGTGGAGAGTTGTTACCTGCCTCCAGCCCCGTAAGGAAGAGCTGCAGCGACACGGCACTGAATGCCATCGTGGCAAGGGACGCGTCCGGGAGGAGAAGGGGGAGCTACGCGATCCACGCCAACAGCGTCCGTAAGAGAGGGATGTCCATCCTGAGGGAGGTGGACGAGCAGTACCACGCTCTGCTGGAGAAGTATGAGGAGCTGTTGGGGAAGTGCCGGCGCCACGAGGAGTCCATGTGCCACGCGGGGGTGCAGACCTCGCGGCCCGTCTCCAGGGACCCCTCCATGAAGGACTGTGCCATGGGCCCCACCCCTGCACCCCCGCCCTCCCCCACCCAGTCCCCCTCCACCCCCGAGGTGATGGAAAGCATCAGTAAGCAGGTGGAGGCTGTGGATAAACGACTGGGCCAGAGCGCGCCAGAGTACAAAGCTCTCTTCAAGGAGATCTTTTCTCGTATTCAGAAGACCAAGATGGACATCAAAGCTACCAAAGCTACCAAAGCCAGCAAGTCTGGCAAGTCCAGCAAATAAATGATGATACTAGATTGGTTTGGTAGCGCAGTGCTTTTTCCATGCTCAAAGCGCTTGAGATTAGAGGAGGAATTTGCCTCGTACTCTACCGATGTGTAGCACTCATGAGTAGGCTTCTGTATGGGGTCTGGTCTCCTGTCTGCTTCACAGGAGGCTGCTGAGGGGACAACGGCTCATAATAATGGCTGGAACGGAGCAAATGGAATGACATCAAACACCTAAAAACCAATGTGTTAGATGTATTTGATAACATTCCACTGATTCCGCTCCAGCAATTAGAACAAGCCAGTTTTCACAAACTAAGGAACCTCCTGTGGACTGCTTCTGTTACTATAGTTACCAATCAAACAATATGCTACTGAAACCAATCTACTACTAATGCTATTAGCACCTGCCTAGCTTTGCCAGTGAGATCTAACACAGCTGCCTTTTGCTACCGTTACACAGGTCACACAGGTATGATAACTGTCACCCTCAACTTGATGGACTCCACTATTGTCTGGGCTTGATATGCCCAGCTGGTAATACACTCGTGTCCCCCGACGACCAGTTCGTACATTCTCCATTCTCCTACTTCACTCGATTTTAATTTAAGGTGGAAGAAAACCTACTTTCTTTTTGAAACACCGTTTTCCACCACCATGCTCGAGTGGCTAATGCAACTTCCTGATGTGACGCCCCGCGTTCAGCCAGGGGTAAACATTTTAGGCATTAGCCACTCGAGCATGGTCCATAACTCCAACCACCTTTCCTTATTATCATGAATGTTATAGCGCATGTTTCATTACTTTGACTTATCTATGTGAAATACTCACATTGTAATGCCATACCATATGGCAGGAGAAAATGTACACAACAATGAACCTGCAGTATACAGGAAATATAATCGATTATACCTTGTATTATTACATGTTTTACTTTTCTATTATTTCTCTGTTCTTTCTCCCTGCGTTGTTGGGAAGAGCCCGTAAGTAAGCATTTCACTGTTAGTCCACACCTGTCGTTTACGATGCATAACATTTGATTTGATTTAGAGACTAACTCAACTCAAGGTCTTAAACTCAACTGAAGCTTCAAACCTTTATAGCAGCCACAGGATTTGGCGTGAGATCAATGCTGGTGTCGTGTTGTGAAAGTTAAACTGTGGAGTGTGTAATGAGAAAAGAAAAGTTGTTACAGAGAAATCAACTGAATCATTTAAACCAGAAACGTGTTATTGTTTTCACCACAGTGTTATAATTAAGCATTAAGGCACGAGGTGGTGTGGTATATGGCCAATATACCACAGCTAAGGGCTGTTTTTACGCACGACGCAAAGCGGAGTGCCTGGACACAGCCCTTAGCCGTGGTATATTGGCCATATATCACAAACCCCTGAGGTGCCTTATTGCTATTATAAACTGGTTACCAACGTAATTAGAGCGGTTAAAAATAATTGTTTTGTCATACCCGTGGTATACGGTCTGATATACCACGGCTGTCAGCCAATCAGCATTCAGGGCTCGAACCACCCAGTTTATAATGAGTCGTATGTGTCAGGTACAAGCAGAGGCAAATTTTTCTCCCAAGGTCACTCAAGTGTTGCTGAGTGAAGAAAAAGGGCATGACGTCTTGTGGAGGACGGACATGACGTCTTCTGTCATAGCAATTTTCCTTCCTGGTCCTGGAGGGCCGCAGTGTGTGGTGCAGGCTTTTGTTCCAGCCCAGCATTCAGGTATACTGCTGGGCTGGAACAAAAGCCTGCACAGCCTGAAGCTCTTCAGTGCAAGGAGATAATGACACTGTGTCATAGCAATGGTAATATATGTTCTATATTCTAATAAGAGACAACAAAATGAAGCGGTTTACACGTCCACCCTTCCTAACGGGGAGCCACTCAACAGTGGACATCCCATTCTTATGGAACATTCTCACAATGTCCTTTTGAAGGCTCCTTGGCTTTCTCTGCACTGTAATGTTTTACTGATTGCACTTAAAAAAAAGAAGTTATTGCGTATTTATACATGGATATTTACTTATTATTGCTTGTGTATTTATTCCAAATATTGTGTGTCTCTGTGAGCATTGATTCATGATAACGACACTTATCTGCCATGGTGCCTGTATGTGATTGTATTCATTATTGATAGGCTACATCTTTAGAATGGAAATCAAGTCATATTTGTTTTTTATTTATCTACTCAACCTGTTGGGCTCCCGAGTGGCGCAGCGGTTTAAGGCACCTCATGTCAGTCCTAGTTATGTCACTACAGACACCCTGGTTTGATTCCAGGCTGTATTGCAACCGGCCATGATTAGGAGTGCACAATTTGTCCAGGTTTGGCCGGTTTAGGCCGTCAGTGTAAATAAGAATTTGATCTTAACTGACTTGCCTAGTTAAATTAAAATTCATTCAGATGAATGAGCATATTATTAGTTTTATGAGCATATTAGTTAGCCTTCAGCATCACAGGTTTTGTCATTGTAGCAAGCCACATTAGCTCTCTCTCATTGAACTAAGAGTCATTCGTGTTGTGGCACTCTGTATCATTGACTTTACATGTCTGCTCTGTGCAATTAAAGCATTGGAATGAAAATATGTCTCTTTGTGGATTTTGTTATATTACTCTGAAATGTATATTGATGGTTAATTATTTGATTAATTGGCTGGTGGAATGATTAATGGAGGTGCGCACACAGTGGTGGAAAAAGTTGCCAATTGTCATACTTGAGGTAAAGTAAAGAGACTTTAATGGAAAATGACTTGAATAAAAGTTAAAGTAACCCAGTAAAATACTACTTCAGTAAAAGTCTAAAAGTATTTGGTTTTAAAAATACTTAAGTATCAAAAATACATGTAATTGCTAAAATGTACTTAAGTATCAAAAGTAGAAGTAAATTTCTTATATTAAGCAAACCAGATGGCACGATTATCTTGTTGTTTTTTTCATTTACAGATAGATAACACTCAGATCATTTACAAACAAAGCATTTGTGTTTAGTGAGTCCGCCAGATCAGATGTAGTAGGTATGACTACGGATTTTCTCTTTAATTGACAATGTTCCTGTCCTGGTAAGCAGTCAAAATGTACTTTTGGGTGTCAGGGAAAATGTATGGAGTAGAAAGTACATTATTTTCACTATAATGTAGTGAAGTAAAAGTTGGCAAACATATAAATAGTAAAGTAATGTACAGATACCCCCCAAAAACTATTTAAGTAGTACTTTAAAGTATTTTTACACAAGTACTTTTTGTAAGTCGCTCTGGATAAGAGCGTCTGCTAAATGACTTAAATGTAAATGTACTTTACACCACCGCACGCACACACAAGGGGGTCAAGTTAGTCCGATTTTCATTCACCCGCCCCGACGATCCCCGCACCCTTCCACCAAGATGCGCTATTGACCAGGTCAACGGCGTCTTACGTATGACTATATTATTTCACCCGTCTAGTTGTATTTACAGTGTTTAGCTGCAAACACTCACTCCAGCACGGTGAGCCACTGAGCAGAAAACAAATATTCAAACCGAGTTTTTTTAAAACGAGGCCCGACATCGCGAGATTTCCGTGAATGCTTGCCAAGCAGACTCGGTAGAGCAGACCGGGTTTGATGTTTAAGAATTCAATGAGAGAAGTGAAAAATTATTCCTTCGTTGTTTAATTTTCTCGAAATCTTCTATAGCTAATGTCTTAAGTAACCGAACTTGTTATTACTCCAACCTCGTGAAAGTGACAAACTGACACGTTTTCATTATCGAAGGAGTGCCATTGATAACAGCGCGATAAGACCATTAGACTCGATTGCGTGTTTCTGCACATGAGCACAGCTAGCCAGGCCAGCAGACATCGCCTAAAAGCGTAAATTATATCTTCATCTTACCCCATCATTGATCCAACGTTAAAAGTAGTAGCCTTTAGATGTCTTAAACGTTGTAGTTTTCTACATCGACCGCGTGGCCTAATGGATAAGGCGTCTGACTTCGAATCAGAAGATTGAGGGTTCGAGTCCCTTCGTGGTCGTCTTTTGCTAAATCGTATGGTTACTGTCGCATTTGTAGCTAGGTACTTTCATTGGAATGCGAAAGGGTCAAGATTTGACAATGGCCTGATTCAGCATAAGGCAAACAAGTTAAATGTTCTCATACTGTACACGACCGCATATCATTTCTACCTCTTCTTGCACAGTTGCGGTAGGTAACGACTTCCGAACCGAGTGCACCCTTGCCTCTCTCACCAGTCGTACAGTGTGGGCGTTTCCAGCTACGTATATTAACGTAACTGCGCTACAAATTCCTGTATAGCAGAGTGGCGCAGCGGAAGCGTGCTGGGCCCATAACCCAGAGGTCGATGGATCGAAACCATCCTCTGCTAGTTTTTTCTTCCCGTTCACGCGGAATCAGATGTTTTTTGCTCATTCATTGAATAGCATTTACTTGTAATTTATAGAAAAATAATCAACTCAGCAATCAACTCAAGTGAGATCAGCATGTCTACAAAAACTCAACATAGATGTTTTATCCTTTCAAACAAAAAATGCTAAATGTATTGATTACGTGAGAAAATAGACACAAAGCAGGACTCATTCACTACCTAGATGCCCTGTGGTCTATGTTCTTTGCAGTAGCCTCATTGGGCTTCTCATTAGCCTCTGCTATGATGTCAATATCTTCTGAATGTAGGCCCTGAGGTTTCTCTGCTGGCTCCTGCTCTGCTCTGCTCTGACATCACCAGCAAGGCTCACTGCTTTGTTGATATGGTTTTTATTCTGCCGTGGAAGAAAGAGTAAAAAAATACTGAATTCAATATCTTACTTCAAATAAAATCGAATCGAATTTTATTGGTCACATACACATGGTTAGCAGATGTTATTGCGAGTGTAGCGAAACGCTTGTGCTTCTAGTTCCGACAGTGCAGTAATATCTAACAAGTAATCTAACAATTCCACAACAACTACATAATACTCACAAATCTAAGTAAAGGGATGGAATAAGTATATATACATATAAATATATGGATGAGCGATGACCGAGCGGCATAGGCAAGATGCAATAGATGGTATAAAATACAGTATATACATATGAGACGAGTAATGCAAGATATGTAAACATTATTAAAGTGGCATTATTAAAGTGACTAGTGATCCATGTATTAAAGTGGCCAATGATTTCAAGTCTGTATGTAGGCAGCAGCCTCTCTGTGTTAGTGATGGCAGTTAAACAGTCTGATGGCCTTGAGATAAAAGCTGTTTTTCAGTCTCTCGGTCCCAGCTTTGATGCACCTGTACTGACCTCGCCTTCTGGATGGTAGCGGGGTGAACAGGCAGTGGGTCGAGTGGTTGTTGTCCTCGATGATCTTTTGGTCTTCCTGTGACATCGGGTGATGTAGGTGTCCTGGAAGGCAGGTAGTCTGCCCCCGGTGATGTTGTGCAGACTGCACCACCCTCTGGAGATGCATTAACACAGCGCAAATTTAGTTAGGACAAATGTTCGGTGGAATACATGTGACAAATCTTCATGGTCGTGATAAAACATCAGGTTCTACCGAGATTTGAACTCGGATCGCTGGATTCAGAGTCCAGAGTGCTAACCATTACACCATAGAACCACATTTCGCAGTCCATACTGCAACATCTTATGAACTATTGGAATCTCGTGTGTCATTATATGTACAGCAGATACATTGTATACAACCAGGAAGCTGACAGCTGGCTGTTTGGGAGGCAGTCGATATTGAAGGGGGCCAGTGCCTTATCCATTAGACCACTGGGGCGCATTAGAAAATATATATGTCGGAATGACCATAGGGGCTGCAAATTCATATTTGTACTGTCGTGTAAAAGCATTCTTTTCAATCTACAATTTCCATAGAGATTTTCACAAACGGCGCGCGACGGCCACGCAGGGCCAGCACCCTGATGGTAAATTTGACCAAGGACATGGCATGGGTTAGCGAGAGTTGGCAAACCAGCTATCTACCTTTTCATGTTGGCACGTGGTCGCATTTTAGCTACCTACCTGACTAGCTAACTTTCATCTGACTGGAGCAATGTCTGTCTCTGGTGTACTTCCTGAGCTATCTCTGGTGGAGACCGACAATGTAGTTATGTCTGTGTATACTCGTGTTGCGGTTATCTTCCACTTTTTAAATTGTATTTATTTAAAAAAAACATTTTTAAATCACCATCCGTCAGTCAGTGGCGACAGCTAGCTAACTAGCTATTTGCGAAAGGATATATTGTCATACTGCAGCAAGCACTTTTAAAGGCCAAAATAATCAATATTCTCTTATAGATCATGGTGATAAACTAGCCTCTGAATGAATAATATAAATTACTTTTTAAACAGGTCAACATTCACAAAGCGGCTGCGCCAGACGGATTACCAGGACGTGTACTCAAAGCATGCATGGACCAACTGTCAAGTGTCTTCACTGACATTTTCAACCTCTCCCTGGCCGAGTCTGTAATACCAACATGTTTCAAACAGACCACCATAGTCCCTGTGCCCAAGAAAGGGAATGTAACCTGCCTAAATGATTACCGCCCCGTAGCACTCACATTTGTAGCCATGAAGTGCGTTGAAAGGCTGGTCATGGCTCACATCAACACCATCATATCGGAAACCCTAGACCCACTCCAATTCGCATACCGCCCCAACAGATCCACAGATGACGCCATCTCAATCGCACTCCACACTGCCCTTTCCCACCTGGACAAAAATAAGTACTATGTGAAAAATACTGTTCATTGACTACAGCTCAGCGTTCAACATCATAGTGCCCACAAAGCTCATCACTAAGCTAAGGACCCTGGGACTAAACACCTCCCTCTGCAACTGGATCCTGGACTTCCTGACGGGCCACCACAAGGTGGTAAGGATAGGCAACAACACATCTGCCACGCTGATCCTCAACACTTGCGCCCCTCAGGGTGCGTGCCTAGACCCCTCCTGTACTCCCTGTTCACCCACGACTGTGTGGCAGAGCACGACTCCAACACCATCATTAAGTTTGCTTACGACACAACAGTGTTAGACCTGATCACCGACAACGATGAGACAGCCTATAGGGTGGAGGTCAGAAGCCAGGACAACAACCTCTCTCATTGTGAGCAAGACAAAGGACTATAAGAAAAGGAGGGCCAAACGGGCCCCCATTAACATCGACGGGACTAAAGTGGAGCGGGTCGAGAATTTCAAGTTCCTTGGTGTCCAGATCACCAACAAACGAAGGTCCAAATACACCAAGACAGTTGTGAAGAGGGCACGACAACACCTTTTCCCCCTCAGGAGACTGAAAAGATTTTGCATGGGTCCCCAGATCCTCAAAAAGTTCTACAACTGCACCATCGACAGCATCCTGACCGGTTGCATTACCGCCTTGTATGGCAAACGCTCGGCATCTGACCGGAAGGCACTACAGAGGGTAGTGCGTACAGCCCAGTACATCACTGGGGCCAAGCTTCCTGACATCCAGGACCCACTAGGCGGTGTCAGAAGAAGGTCCAAAAAATTGTCAAAGACTCCAGTATTTTTTTTACTTTAGTTTATTCCTGAACTGCATTTTTGGTTAAGGGCTTGTAAGTAAGCTTTTCACAGTAAGGTTGTTTTCGGTGCATGTGACAAATAACATTTGATTCGGTTATAAAACCGTTGCTAACGTTACCTGGCTTGAGTAAAGATATATGTGGCAAAATGACTCTGCCACGAGCAGCGCGCGAGATCTTGAGATGAGCAAGATGCAACAATGCAATACATTGACAATATGGTCAAACTATCTACATTATCCACATTGAAACGTTTTGTAATTGTTAAAAATTATGAATTTGTTTTTGTCTTTTGTTTGATAAGGTTAAAGGGCAGTGGTGAAACTTCACACTTCTGCTAGGGGGGGGGGGGGGGGATTTGCAGTTCAATAGGACAGAATGGTGTTCATTGTTCATCTGTTAAAGGGGCAGTTCGAAATGTAATGCGGGGGAGGTTGGTCCAACTCCTAGGAGTTATTAATAAAAATGCGGGTTGAGGGTTCACCGACCACCACGGACAAACTCACTCTCCCTGCCTGTTTCATTACACTACGATCAGAGCCGTCTGCAGACAATGATCAGCTAGGGGGAAATCAGATGTTCAGCATTTTGATGCCATATTAATAATTATATAAAATAATGCAACAAATTTTCCACCATCAGGTTTCTGTGCCAATGCACCACACAACTAATAAAAAAAATCATACTGACTTCGGGCACTTCAATATCATGGTTTTCAACAACTCAATAAATAGACTGTCAATCTCAACAAACAGAAAATACATTCCTTCCTACCTTGTGGGCTTACCCAGTATAAAAGGTTGGTTTGACAATCTCCGAATGTCATTAAACTTTTTGGTGATTTGTTTGGATTGATTGATTTTATTTGTCAGTTAAAAAAATACATACTGTATATAAGATTTGTCAAAGTGACCAGGATTGCACAATAAAGTCGGGGACTTATTTCCATGTGGTCCCTATTTTTTTTACTAAGGCACTGCATCTCAATACAAGAGGCGTCACTACAGTCCCTGGTTTGAATCCAGGCTGTATCACATCTGGCCGTGATTGGGAGTACCACAGGGCGGCGCACATTTGGCCCAGTGTCGTCCAGGTTTGGCCTGGGTAGGCCATCATTGTAAATAAGAATTTGTTCTTAACTGACTTGCCTGGATACAGACGGAAAAAAATGCTTGACCTCCAGATGAGTATGGGAGGGGAGTTTAAGTACAATTCTTACAAGCTTGTTTTGGCTGGTCTGTAGCTTATTCTTTAGATGTTTGGGGCTGCTGATGAACCATGACATACAGGCAAAATCAAAGTTACACTGGACTAGCGCACTTGAGCCTTTAAGGTGTCTATAGCTAGGTTTCCACCCAATTGGGGACAGTTTTTATGTCAATATTCCGTTGGAGCCTGGTGGGAGGAGCTATAGGAGGACGGGCTCGTTGTAATGGCTGGAATGGCATAAATGGAAACAGAGGGAAACATGTGGTTTCCATATGTTTGATGTGTTTGATACCGTTCCATTTATTCCATTCCAGCCATTACAACGAGCCCGTCCTCCTATAGCTCCTCACACCAGCCTCACCTGGAATTTTCTAAAATCTGCATAAAAATCATATGCATATTTTCCCATCAGAGTTGTGTTTCCATCAAATTCACTTATTACGGATAAAGTGTGTTCTAGCCAACAGCTCACAGATACAGTGTGGGTATAGCCTACGACACAATGAGATTATTATGGATAAGAGCAAAATAATTTGTATTTGTCAACGGCAGCCAAGCATCGATCATCACGTCACCAGAATAAGACCCTGGATATTTATTGAAAGGAGCTCTTTCACCAATAATAACTTATTTCATCTGTAGCCTATTAAACTGCATCCCATGATGTCTTTGACATGTTTTATCCAATTTAACTCGCATTAAAAGGTTGGATGGAAACCTGGTTAATGTCAAGCCATTTTGAGGATGATGGAATTATATTTTGGACGAATGTGCGCACGTCTACAGGAGACTTCTGAAGTAGCCTAATCAGATGAAAACATTGTGACCAGATGCGTTTATGCCACATATAAAACGTAATACATTTTAAAAGTTAAATGTTAATATGCTATATTGAAGAATTTGGTTCTAAGTGCGTAAGGAATAGCCGTTTGGATTGGAGAGGAGGCAGAGTGTGTTAAGCTTTCCTGAATAACCGGGTCTGCCAGGATCATATGTTGCCACATTATTATAGGATGACTTGGCAGAATGATGATCTGAAACAGACAGCACATCTCAGTATCTAAAGTAAAAATACAGCCAGACTAGTCTGCGACTGTGCCTTTCTAGACCTTATGAACTGTCCAGAGTAGGCCCACAACTGATCCAAATGGAATGAAACGTTCAAGTCACAGAGCCGAGAGTAGGATTTTGTACTCACTTGAAATGCTTCATTCCATTGTGGTGTTGTAGATTAGTCTGGGTAGGATACTTGTATTGTCCTTAAACAAAATCAATAGGGAAGCTTTTTGAGCTGCGTACTTCAAGCTTCACTGTATTTTCATGCGCAATGATGCACCTTTGCCTTGTTCTTGTGGATTCATATAGAACATTTATGCAGCTTTTAATGTTTTTATGTGTGGTATGGTTGCTAGTTAGCCTATTGCAGATCTGGACAAACTATCCACCTACGACTATTGTCACTATGAATGGTGGATGGAGGGCAGGATAGAACAGACTGGTAGACTATATTGGCCTGTGGTATAGTAAAAGTTAGTGCGTGGAAAAGCGGAGTGCACAAGGGAAGTACCAAAACAGTACCAAGTACCACCCCCCTCCCGTAAATTTCGATCTGTCCTTAAATTACTAAGTCGGATGTTGAGGTCCTGGACTGGAGTGGTTACACGTGGTCTGCGGTTGTGAAGCTGGTTGGACGATTCACTAAAACGACGTTGGAGGTGGCTTACGGCAGAGAAATGAACATTAAATTCTCTGGCAACAGCTCTGGTGGACATTCCTGCTTTCAGCATGCCAATTGCACGCTCCCTCAAAACTTGAGACATCTGTGACATTGTGTTGTGTGACAAAACTGCACGTTTAGAGTGGTCTTGTATTGTCCCCAGCACAAGATGCACCTGTGTAATGATCATGCTGTTTTTAATAAGCTTCTTGATATGCCACACCTTTCAGGTGGATGGACTATCCTGTCAAAGGAGAAATGCTCACTAACAGGAATGTAAACATATTTGCGCAAACCAATTGAGAGAAATAAGCTTTTTGTGTATTTAGAACGTTTCTGTGATCTTTTATTTCAGCTCATGAAACATGGGACCAACACTTTACATGTTGCGTTTAATGTGTATATTTATGTTGTATCATAATACAGAGAAAAAGAGACCTAGGTCTCAATATGTCTTCACTGTTTAATAAAGGTTAAATAAAATATCAAATATACAGTATATTGTTTTTTCCCTGTCTTTGGACTAGTACTGAAACGCCCACTCCCAATCAATCGATCGCTCGGTGCTCGTTTGAGCGTCCTGGAACCAATAGCTGTTTCTTTGGCTGTGTTGTTTTTCCTTGCTGGTTGTCTGTGGCACAGGAGGAACGCTAGCTAGCATTCTGTTAAAATTCGGCTAACGTACGCCTGTGATTATCTGATCGAAGTAATGAATTTACTACCATCAAATGCACATGGGAACGGACTCTTGTACGCGGGATTCAACCAGGATCATGGTGAGAAATGGTTTCTTCATCAAAATCGTATTTGGTTGACAGTGCTTTCGTCGATGCCACGCTACCGACGACGTGTTGAGGCCGGGGGTTAACTTTAAACGTTAGTCAGCCTTCGGTAGCTAGCTCGCTAGTTGTTCTCTAGCCATATTAAGTTGTTGTGAAATCGTGATTGGATTGTCATTTGAGCAAACTAAATAATATTACATGTAACAATTTAGATGTAACATCATGACCAGAGCGAGCTAAATGTTATGGATCTGTTAGGCTCTCCCATTTATGGACAATATCATTTTAGCACTAATGTTGTCTGATGTAAAATAAACATCTGCTAAACTTTCGTTAAATGTATGTTGTAAATAGCCAACATAACGTTACTATTCACTTTACCGTATATACTTGCAGGGTTGTCAAATTTCCTCATCTTTAGCGCCTCTGTCGTTAACAAGCTAACTATCTTAGCTACATAGTAACGGTATAGCACAGATGGTTATAACAAAGATGGTAGAACGTTCTCCTTTTATCTGTGGTTATAACGTTAGTTTGACAACTGCTAAACTACTAAATAGTTTACATCAAAAGATGGCTAGGTATTTTTATTTAACCTTTATTTAACTAGGCAGCTCAAGTTGTGAGGGTGGGTGGGTCTAGGTGGCCCTAGCCAGCTTTTCTTCACTGAGCAGTGAATGAATGGGTCTCCTTCCAAACAAAGAAATTACTGGTAGCTAATATTCAAACACTCTGTTCAATGCCCACTGTGTGTGCATTCCTCACAGGCAGCACCTGGTTACTGGAGCAGTAGGACAAACTCCAACTCTGATAGGATAGAGAGAAAGAACAGGAACAGATAGGAGGTTGAATGGAGGAACAGTCTGTCCTTAGTTGACCTTCCATATAATCATGATGTCTTCGAAGACAGAAACAAATTATGGCACAAAAGCAGTGATTATCTTGGGTTGTTCATACGCTGTGAATTTGTTTGGACCAAGCTTCGATCAGGGTTGTTCTAACCAGTGGTATTTTCTGTTCTCCTTCCAGGATGCTTTGCTTGCGGAATGGAGAATGGGTTTAGGGTGTACAACGCAGACCCACTCAAAGAGAAAGAAAAACAAGGTAAATATATGTCAAGATAATGACTGTACAGCAAATATGAAACATAAAATCATAATTGTCTATAAAAAAAACAAACATGATTCATCATAATGTGGTTTTTCCACAGTTTACTATTGATCAAAAGGTATGTGGTAACCATTTTATTGATATGTAAAGAAACTCAATGGGTAAGTAGCAGTGCTTGCAGTAAATCGAGGCCATTTTGCTGCATACCGGGGCCACAGCATTGTGACAGCGAGAGCCAAGGTACTTCCTTCCTGTTCCTGCTGTGTGTGAGATGAGATGGATCTGTCTGTGGCTGGATTGGTGCTCTGGTTGGATGAGGAGGGCTATATGAGAAAGTTAATCATTCCGCCACTCAGCCCTACACATGTGACTCCTCACATAACCTGGTCCAAAGTCACTATAGGAAACGATGGCTTACTGTACTGTCTTTAGTACTGTAGGGAAATTATTATTTTATATATTTTTTAATTGAACCTTTATTTAACTAGGCAAGTCAGTCAGAATAAATTCTTATTTACAATGACGTCCTACCCCGGGCAAACCCGGACGACGCTGGGCCAATTGTGCACCGCCCTATGGGACTCCTAGTCACGGCCGGTTGTGATGCAGCCTGGATTCGAACCAGGGTGTCTGTAGTGACGCCTCTAGCACTGAAATGTAATGCCTTAGACCGCTGCGCCGCGCCACTCGGGAGCCTATAGGCCAGGGATAGCCTGGTCCTGTTGGGTTTCTGCAGGGTGTGCAGGCTTTTGTTCCAGACCAGCGTTATTTTAAACAAACACTTTTTCTGTAAAGGTTGGACACTTGTCCAACCTTTACCTATGTGTGCAGGTGCTAGGATATTGGGTTTCTGTGAGGCGTCATGCATGCTGGGAAGGCTTGTTTTAATATGCAGATGAAATGAGTTGTGTGCTATTTACTGTCTGCTACTTTCTTGAAAATGAGTAAAACCTTTGAGATATTAAAACTATTTAAATCCTCCTGATCAGGAGTGTATCTTTCTAGTAACATTTTTGAGATCTTGTCGGAATAAGATTTTGGATAATTGTGGTGGTTTTTGAGGCAACGTCCTTGATTCTCATTGGCTGAGTTTACTGGGCACCTGCCAGATTGACAGCATAATGTCCAATAAGGTGGTTCTGTGTGTGTCTTCCAGAGTTCATGGAGGGCGGGGTCAGCCATGTGGAGATGCTGTTCAGGTGTAACTACCTAGCGCTGGTCGGAGGAGGGAAGAAGCCCAAATACCCACCTAACAAAGGTATGGTTACTGTGTGTGTGGTGCTTGTGTTGAACTTGCCTGTATCTATGTACTATGAGCATAAGAAATCATATATTTTGGAACCCTCAAAATAACACTTTTTTTTTTAAAAATCTGTTTGAAATGTTTCCCTTGCATTTATCTCAATAGTGGTAGACTTTTCCATCAGATTGACCGTATCCGGTTATTTTTTTAAAATTTGGTCTGAAACTAGAGACAAACGGCATCATCTCACGTTAGTCTTCTTTACTGTTGTTAATTCCCACCTCTGATGCTTTCCTCTAGTGATGATCTGGGATGACCTGAAGAAAAAGACGGTTATAGAAATTGAGTTCTCCACGGAGGTGAAAGCAGTGAAGCTTCGAAGGGACAGGTACGGGTGTATCTATCAGCAGTGTCGAGTGCCAATACAACCACACATTGGGCGTTTCTCAATATGCATACTACTGTGCTCCCGAGTGCATTCTCTGAAGACGTTTTCCTGAGTACGTTCTTGTGTGGACGAGAGTGTGAAGAATGCATACAACATTCCATTTGAGAAGCACTCACACTGTCCCTACTGTATTACCTCACGCTGCACCTCCCCATTCACTGAACCTTCTTCCAGCCAGAACGATGGCAACAATAGAGACCAAACAAGATATACACAAAGCAAATGTTTTACTTCATAATTATCAGCTAGATATGTGAATCGCAATAATCTAGCTAGCCAGCAAGTTAAACAGGCAAAAATGACCTAAAACTTCATTTTTGTAAGGTAGATGTACATTTTTCATGGCTAGCTAGCTAGCCCTTTTGAACTATGGACTTACCCATTCACTGAACCGTCTTCCAGCCGGGACAATAGCGACGAAACAAGACACAGTACCGGTCATACGTTTGGACACACCTACCCATTCAAGGGTTTTTCTTTATTTTTACTATTTTCTACATTGCAGAATAATAGTGAAGACATCAAAACTATGAAATAACCCATATGGAATAATGTGGTATCAAAAAAGTGTCAATTTAATCAAAATATATTATATATTTGAGAATCTTCAAATTAGCCACCCTATGCCTTGATGACAGCTTTGCACACTCTTGGCATTCTCTCAACCAGCTTCATGAGGAATGCTTTTCCAACATTCTTGAAGGAGTTCCCACATATGCTGAGCATTTGTTGGTTGCTTTTCCTTCACTCTGTGTTCCAACTCTTCCCAAACCATCTCAATTGGATTGAGTTCGGGTGATTGTGGAGGCCAGGTCATTTGATGCAGAACTCCATCACTCTCCTTCTTGGTCAAATAGCCCTTACACAGCCTGGAGGTGTTTTGGGTCATTGTCCTGTTGAAAAATTATTGTCCCACTAAGCGCAAACCAGATGGGATGGCGTATCGCTGCAGAATGCTCTGATTGCCATGCTGATTAAGTGTGCCTTAAATTCAAAATCACTGACAGTTTTACCAGCAAAGCACCATCACACCTCCTCCTCCATGCTTCATGGTGGGAACCACACATGCAGAGATCATCCGTTCACCTACTCTGCGTCTCACTAAGACACAGCGGTTGGAACCAAAAATCTCAAATTTGGACCAAAGGACAGATTTCCACCGGTCTAATGTCCATTGCTCGTGTTTCTCGGCCCAAGCAAGTCTCTTCTTATATGTGTCTTTTAGTAGTGGTTTCTTTGCAGCAATTTGACCATGAAGGCCTGATTCACGCAGTCTCTGAACAGTTGATGTTGAGATGTGTCTGTTACTTGAACTCTGTGAAGCATTTATTTGGACTGCAATCTGAGGTGCAGTTAACTCTAATGAACTTGTCCTCAGCAGCAGAGGTAACTCTGGGTCTTCCTTTCCTGTGGCGGTCCTCATGAGAGCCAGTTTCATCATAGCGCTTGATGGTTTTTGCGACTGCACTTGGAGAAACTTTCAAAGTAACGATGGACTGTCGTTTCTCTTTGCTTTTTTGAGCTGTTCTTGCCATAATATGAACTTAGCCCTATTTGGTAAAATACTATCTTCTGTATACCACCTCTACGTTTGCACCACATAACTGATTGGCTTAAACACATTTAAGAAGGAAAGAAATTCCACAAATTCACTTTTAACCGGATCCGGTAACGCAGGGGTGTCAAAGTCAAATGGACGGAGGGCCAAATAAAAAATTTAGCTACAAGCCGAGGGCCGGACTGTTCGAATGTTCATTGAAAATTTTTTAAATGACGCATATAGTCTAGTGAACCTAATTGAACCTACTGAAAACCTAACAAATATATTCCAATATGATCAGATAAATAAAGCAATATTTTCTTATGGCTCTGTCAGTAATCTTTAATTTTCAACAGACACAAAAGACAAATTTCCTTTATATAAAAATCCCCATAACATGAACATTAAATGAAAGAAACCGGTATTCAAGGCACCATCAGTAGCCTATATTTTCTATTTTAGCAAAAGTGGGCTAAATTTACTTCAAAGAAAAAAACAATAATAGCAATTTTCTATCATCCACTCAACTGAAATATTTTTAAAATATAATTGGATTGAAATACAATAAAATAAAGTGCAAAAATCTATTAATCAAAAACAACACTTTGTTTAAGGAGAAGTAACATGCAGTGAAAACAAATATTAAACTTTAACTTTTAAACTTGAACTGAGTAAAAACTCTAAATATGTGATTGCACAGTAATGTTCACTTGTTTGAGGTTGAGGGTGATACTTGGTGGTGTCCCATCTTTTCCACAAGTTCATCAATGTTCGGGGTAAGGCTCTGAGCTGAGGAAATCCTCAGAATTGAGTGGAGGTGTTCAGCAGTAAGTCGACTTCTGTGTGATGTTTTGTTCAGGTTCATCAAAGAAAACAGTTGTTCACACAGGTATGTGCTGCCAAACATAGACAACGTTTGAGCAGCCTGGATGCGCAGCTGGGGCATTGTGTCGGGGAGGAAACGGGCGAACTCCGCAGCACCCACTGCCGCATATTTTGCCCTCAGTGCATCATTGCATTGGAGGTCAATCAACTCCATTTGGAGGTTTGGTGGTGAGCTTTCCACGTCAACAGCAAATGGGTTACCGAGCAGTTCCAACCTGCTTTTTTGTGCTTCAAAGTCAGCAAATCGGCGTCGAAAGTCAGCGGCAAGCATACCTATTTTATCAGCCAACTGTGCGCTCGGGAACGCACTGGTAGAGAGCTTCTCTTTCATGGTCTGGCAGCTGGGAAAGTGGCTCAAATTTTCTTTCCGCATCTGCGTCTCCCACAGAGTCAGTTTGGTTTTAAATGCCTTCACTGTACTGTACATATCAGAGATGACATGATCCCGACCCTGCAGCTGCAAGTTCATTGCATTCAGATGACTCGTAATGTCACACAGAAAAGCCATTTCACACAGAAACATTTCGTCTCGGAGTTGTGTTGTGTCTTTCCCTTTGCTGTCCAAGAACAGACAAATCTCCTCACGAAGCTCGAAACATCTTTGAAGCACCTTTCCCTGGCTTAGCCATCGCACCTCTGTGTGATAAGGCAAATCACCATGCTCCGTTTCTAACTCCGTCAGAAATGCCTTGAACTGGCGGTGATTCAAACCTTTGGCTCTGATAAAGTTAACTGTGCGCGTGATGATGCTCATTACATGCTCCATTTTCAAGGCTTTACCGCACAACGCTTCCTGGTGTATGATACAATGATAAGCTGTCAGCTCACCTGTCGCGTTTTCCTCTTGCATCTTTTCCCGTATCTTCGCCACCAGTCCGCTCCTGTGTCCACACATCGCAGGTGCTCCGTCGGTTGTCAAACCCACGAGTTTTTCCCAAGGCAGCTCCATCTCATTTACACAGCAGCCTACTGCTCGGTGCGTCACCGTTGCATTGTGGGAAATGTAGTATTGGTGCGTGTAAAAGATCTGCGGGCTGCCGGCTTGCTGCGGTCTGCGGGCCGGTTCTAATAATAAATCAAGATCATCCCAGGGGCCGTAAAAAACCTTCTCGCGGCCCGGATGTGGCCCGCGGGCCTTGACTCTGACATATATGCGGTAACGAGTCACAAACCCGGATCCGGGATCCCCCCCATCAAAAAAGCTGACTAGCATAGCCTAGCCTAAAGCCACAGGGATATCATATAATAAAATGTTCATGAAATCACAAGTCCAAGACACCAAATGAAAGATACACATCTTGTGAATCCAGCCAACATTTCTGATTTTTAAAATGTTTTACAGGGAAGACACTATGTATTTCTATTAGCTAACCACCATAGCAAAAGACACAACTTTTTTTTCCCACCATTTTTTCCCTGCATAGGTAGCTATCACAAATTCGACCAAATAAAGATATAAATAGTCACTAACCAAGAAACAACTTCATCAGATGACAGTCTGATAACATATTTATTGTATAGCATATGTTTTGTTCGAAAAATGTGCATATTTCAGGTATAAATCATAGTTTTACATTGCAGCCACCATCACAACTCTCACCAAAGCAACTAGAATAACTACAGAGAGCAACGTGAATTACCTAAATACTCATCATAAAACATTTATGAAAAAACACAGCGTACAGCAAATGAAAGACAAAGATCTTGTGAATCCAGCCAATATTTCAGATTCTTTAAGTGTTTTACAGCGAAAACACAATTTAGCATTATATTAGCTTACTACAATAACGATAACGAATAAACCAGCAAAAGATATTAATTTTTTCACTAACCTTCTCAAACTTCTTCAGATGACAGTCCTATAACATCATATTACACAATACATATATTGTTTGTTCGAAAATGTGCATATTTAGCGGCACAAATCGTGGTTATACAATGAGAATAGTAGCCAAGCTGCCAACAAAATGTCGGGAGAAATCTTGGGAGAGGCACCTAATCTAATCAATAACTAATCATAAACTTGACTAAAAAATACAGGTTGGACAGCAAATGAAAGATACATTAGTTCTTAATGCAACCGCTGTGTTAGATTTTTAAAATTAACGTTACTACGACATACAGCGTGCGTTAAAGCGAGACCGCACCGAAATTAATGGCGGAATAGTAGTTTTACATTTTTCAACAGAACAACGAATTAACATCATAAATAGTTCTTACTTTTTGATGAGCTTCCATCAGAATCTTGTGCAAGTGGTCCTTTGTCCAGAATCATCGTTGCTCGGTTGTAGATTGTCTTCTTCAACTTAGGAATTAGCAGCAAACATTAGCTATGTGGCCCAGACGTGCCCAACTCTTCATAACGCAGCACAAAGAAATATCCGAAAATCGCAATATACTGATATAAACTGATATAACTCGGTTTAAAATAACTACATTATGATGTCTTTAACACCTATATCGAATAAAATCAGAGCCGGATATATCTAAGGCCTATAACGAGAGCTTTTCAGAATGCCATCCTGAGGTCCTCCTTTGCGCCATGACGAACATTGAAAAGAGTGCACCCCCGGTTCCATGAGCCTTTATATGGCCTCAGATCTGCCTAGCAACACCATTCCAATTCTCACTGCTTACTGACATCTAGGGGAAATCGTATGCAGTGCATGTCGACTCATAGATCACATGCAATTTAATAAACTGACCCTGGAACAGCGCATCGATTTCAGATTTCTCACTTCCTGACAGGAAGTTAGCTGCAACTTGAGTTCTGTTTTACTCACAGATATAATTCAAACGGTTTTAGAAACTAGAGAGTGTTTTCTATCCAATAGTAATAATAATATGCATATTGTACGAGCAAGAATTGAGTACGAGGCAGTTTAATTTGGGAACGAATTTTTACAAAGTGAAAACAGCGCCCCCATATTGACAAGAAGTTCAAGGCACACATGTTAATTGAAATGCATTCCAAGTGACCACCTCATGAAGCTGGTTGAGAGAATGCCAAAGGGTGGCTACTTTGAAGAATCTCAAATATATAATATATTTTGATTTGTTTAACACTTTTTTGATACTACATGATTCCATACATGTTATTTTATAGTTTTGATGTTTTCACTATTATTCTACAATGTTGAAAATAGTAAAAATAAAGAAAAACCCTTGAATGGGTAGGTGTGTCCAAACTTTTGACTGGTACTGTATATACTTCATAACAATCAGCTAGCTATATGTGAATTGTAATAATGTAGCCAACCAGATAGTTTAACAGGCAAAATGACCTTAAACTAATAATATGCAATGTGCAATTATGCAATGATACATGTCAAACCTTCGTTGGTAGCTAGCTAACAATTTTTGACTTATTATGGGCTTGTGATCTACGCTACGTAGGCAGGTAAACATGTCAAAATTAACACAGCATGTATTTATTAACGTATCAAGATAAAATATTATAGTCAGGCAACATATGAGAAATGAATAGGCAACATTTCATTCTGAAGTTGGAGTTCATTTTCTCTGGCTTCAGCTCAAATAATGTCCGCCATTGATTTCAATACATTTTGCGTTGTTTTTACGGTGTTGCGTCACATTTCTTTGCATACTTTTCATTGAAGCTCGCATCGATGCATCAAAATATGTACAAACGGAGTACGCATTCGAGAAGTGCCCTCGTTCTCCGTTTCACATACTTTGATTTGGATTCATACTCCAACCCTCCCGTGCACAGTAGTAAGCATTTTGAGAAACACCCGTTGACTCAAATGTACTCACATTTTTTGTAAGAATTTAGTACCACTTTAACTCCCTGTTTTAAGACCAATTAGGAATGCAGTCGTTGTGTTTCAGCATCAATGGCACACAGCGATCACATAAGCATTGCTTACACACGTAAGAATTTCACTGTTCGTCTACACTTGTTGTTTTACGAAGCATCTGACGAATAAAGTGTAATTTAGTTCGATCTGGTTGGAAGTACTGCAGGGAATCAAATGAGATATGTAGCTTTAGTTACAGGACAGCGAGGGTGGGAGATGGTACCAGTATTTACATTTTTTTATTTGAGTCATTTAGCAGACGCTCTTATCCTGAGCAACTTACAGGAGCAGTTAGGGTTAAGTGCCTTGCTCAAAGGCACATCGACAGATTTTTCACCTAGTTGGCTCGTGGATTCGAACCAGCGACATTTCAGTTACTGACCCAACGCTCTTAACCACTAGACTACCTGCTGCCCGTAATAGTACAGTAATAGCAGGTTGTGATTGCACTCCTTCTTCTTAGGCCCAGAACCTGTTGGATTGGCAGTCATTACATAGTAACTGTTTGGTAACAGTTCTTCCCAATGCAGTAATGGTATAACACAGTATAGATCCTTGTTGCTTTTAGAGAGGACTACTCTGGAATTGCCTGAAAAGCAATGAATGTTAAGATGTTCTCCTTTTAGGTGACGTTAATGGGGAATGTTAGAAGGTAGTATGTCGGTGTCAGGAGTAGTCAAATCTAATTTTATTTGTCACTTACACGTATTTAGCAGATGTTATTGCGGGTGTAGTGAAATGCTTGTGTTCCTGGCTCCAACAGTGCAGTAGTATCTGACAATTCACAACAATACACACATCTAAAAGTAAAATAATGGAATTAAGAAATATATAAGTCTTAGGACGAGCAATGTCGGAGTGGCATTGACTAGAATACAGTAGAATAGAATACAGTATACACATACGAAATGAGTAAAGGCAATGTTTTCTTACCAATGTTTCCCCATTGGATTGCTGTATATTAGTGGGCCAGAAATCTTTAGCCTAATGTCTGTATCTCTCTTATGTCCTCAGGATCGTTGTGGTCCTGGACTCAATGATCAAAGTGTTCACGTTCACCCACAACCCTCATCAGCTGCATGTGTTTGAGACCTGCTATAACCCAAAAGGTCAGTACTGTCGTGTCTTTGGCTATGCCAGATTAATTGCTATGACATGCTATTCTAAAATAATTTCTCCGTAATTAATATTACCTGATTGAACTAATCATGTAAATATAATTAACTAGAGAGGGACACCACGAAATAATATTTATAGAGCTGTTATCTTCCGAATAAACTCTTAAAGATTTAGTAAAATTTTACATCCATAGCAGTCACATTAATCGTCATTTTATTCAGTCTCATCTGAAAGTGGTAAATCCTTGGTTATCTGCAAGAATCCTGGCAAACAAGTTGAATCAGCAATACAAAATTGGGTTTAATTATTTATTTACTAAATACCTAACTAATCACACAGAATCACACATACACAATTAAATCATAACTTGATCACAAATTGCCGTCATAAAGGCAAACGTCCCTAGCGGGCAGAATAGATATGACAGCTTGCTACACAAAGAAAAGGGGCGGGATTTTAGTGAAAGAGCGGGAGACTGGAACATAGGCGAGCTGTACTATCGTAAATACAGTATCTTATGCATTCTAAATTACCGCCCATTTAGAAAAGGAAAATGCAATAAATATTTACTCTGAGCTGCGCTTCAGTAGGTTGGTGGTAAATGGAAGACCGTCTTGCCAAATCGAGTCCTCTGTCCTTTGAAGAATGTCTCTGGTGGTCACTGGATACGTTGGAGTAACGTCGATGTGTAGTAGACGGGATACTCTGACTGTCCTTCCTAACCTGCGTTTGTAGCAGCTGTTGCTAACTCAACGGCTAGGAGGTATCACTTCTGTAGTGAATACGAGTTCAAAGTTCATACCATTTACAACCAAAGTCCATGCTGATGTTGGCTTAGTTCTGTAGTTATTATCTGAACCATTCTGACATCGGATCGTCATCCTAAATGTACCCGGAACAGGACGTTATATTTTTGTCAATGGCTTTTATAGTGGAGGGAGAGGGGTGTGTCTGAAAAGTTTATAACCCATGTCTCTTCACAGGGGCGGGCCCCTGGTTGAGCAGAAGCCAAACTTATGAAAACCCAAATCTCTCATTTGGAAGCTAAAATTACATTTCATCTCTTCACAAATAATTTCATATTCAAACATTTGAATTAAACAACAATTCCATGTGAATCCGATACCTCTGACGTTTAGACTTTCCACAGTAGAGTATGTCATTCTATCATTGATGAGAATGTGTCAGAGGGCAACCGAACTGACATAATATACCTTAAGTACCACCGCATATGTTCAGTTGGTCGGATTACCAGAATATAGTTAATTTCCCCCCAACTTCTGATGTTCTCAGAATCTCTGTTAACCAATGGGTTTTCTTATGTCACATCAGTTATAGTAGGGAGAGGGAAAAACGGGGAAAGAGGTATTTATGACTGTCATAAACCTACCCCCAGGCCAACGTCATGACAGTACTACAATACAGACGGACCGACTACTGTCTACTGCAGCTTCCAGATTCCTAACCTGGCTGCTAAATACAATATTAGACATGCTCATAATTGAAGTAAACCAACAATCTTCACAACAGTGTTATATGGGTGTAATGTGTAGATTCTCCTCTCATCTCTCCCTCTCTCTCTCCCCCTCGCTCCATTTTCATACACTCTCCCTTCATTTTCATACTCTCCCTTCATTTTCATACACTCTCCCTTCATTTCCATACACTCTCCCTTCATTTTCATACACTCTTCCTCCATTTTCATACTCTCCCTCCATTTTCATACACTCTCCCTCCATTTTCATACACTCTCCCTCCATTTTAATACACTCTCCCTCCATTTTCATACACTCTCCCTCCATTTTCATACACTCTCCCTCCATTTTCATACACTCTCCCTCCATTTTCATACACTCTCCCTCCATTTTCATACACTCTCCCTCCATTTTCATACACTCTCCCTCCATTTTCATACACTCTCCCTCCATTTTCATACACTCTCCCTTCATTTTCATACTCTCCCTCCATTTTCATACACTCTCCCTTCATTTTCATACTCTCCCTCCATTTTCATACTCTCCCTCCATTTTCATACACTCCCTCCATTTTCATACACTCTCCCTCCATTTTCATACACTCTCCCTCCATTTTCATACACTCTCCCTCCATTTTCATACACTCTCCCTCCATTTTCATACACTCTCCCTCCATTTTCATACACTCTCCCTTCATTTTCATACACTCTCCCTTCATTTTCATACACTCTCCCTCCATTTTCATACACTCTCCCTCCATTTTCATACACTCTCCCTCCATTTTCATACACTCTCCCTCCATTTTCATACACTCTCCCTCCATTTTCATACACTCTCCCTTCATTTTCATACACTCTCCCTTCATTTTCATACACTCTCCCTCCATTTTAATACACTCTCCCTCCATTTTCATACACTCTCCCTTCATTTTCATACACTCTCCCTTCATTTTCATACACTCTCCCTTCATTTTCATACACTCTCCCTCCATTTTCATACACTCTCCCTCCATTTTCATACACTCTCCCCAGGTCTGTGTGTACTGTGTCCCAACAGTAACAACTCTCTCCTGGCGTTCCCGGGCACCCACTCTGGGCATGTGCAGATCGTGGACCTGGCCAACACAGAGAAGCCTCCGGTGGACATCCCCGCCCATGAGGGGGCGCTGTGCTGCATCGCCCTCAACCTGCAGGGAACCAGGATAGCCACCGCCTCCGAGAAAGTAATACAACCCCTTTTAAAAATACTCATTAGCTAAAGGGACATTCCACAGTAACAGAGTGACACTGAGACTCAGATTGTTTACTTTAAAATGTATGTCAAACAAAAACCAATGATTACAAAGTTAAACAAACCATACAACTCTATGAACAAGGACTACTTTTAACTATTTCCACTGCAAATTGTACAAAACACATATACTTGAAGAACACTGCAGATGCAAAGTTTGGTAACAGAATGACGGTTGGTGGTGTTTGTGCCGTCATTCTGTTACCAAACTTTGCATCTTTGCGTCCAAAAGAAGAATTGGCTTTGGGGAGGACCAGTGCAATATACTGGAGCACGTGCTACGGGTGGGTGCTGCTATGGTGACCAGTGAGCTGAGATAAGGTGGGGCTTTACCTAGCAAAGAATTATAGATGACCTGGAGCCAGTGGGTTTGGCGAAGAATATGAAGCGAGGGCCAGCCAACGAGAGCATACAGGTCGCAGTGGTGGGTAGTATATGGGGCTTTGGTGACAAAACGGATGGCTCTGTGATAGACTGCATCCAATTTGCTGAGTAGAGTGTTGGAGGCTATTTTGTAAATGACATCGCTAAAGTCAAGGATCGGCAGGATAGTCAGTTTTACGAGGGTATGTTTGGCAGCATGAGTGAAGGATGCTTTGTTGCGTAATAGGATGCCGATTCTAGATTTAATTTTGGATTGGAGATGCTTAATGTGAGTCGAAGGAGAGTTTACAGTCTAACTAGACATCTAGGTATTTGTAGTTGTCCACATATTCTAAGTCAGAACCGTCCAGAGTAGTGATGCTGGACGGGCAGGCAGGTATGGGCAGCGATCGGTTGAAGAGCATGCATTTAGTTTTACTTGCATTTAAGAGCAGTTGGAGGCCACGGAAGGAGAGTTGTATGGCATTGAAGCTCGTCGGGAGGTTAGTTAACACAGTGTCCAAAGAAGGGCCAGAAGTATACAGAATGGTGTCGTCTGCGTAGAGGTGGATCAGAGAATCATCAGCAGCAAGAGCGACATCATTGATGTATACAGAGAAAATAGTCGGCCCGAGAATTGAACCCTGTGGCACCCCCATAGAGACTGCCAGAAGTCCGGACAACAGGCCCTCTGATTTGACACACTGAACTCTGTCTGAGAAGTAGTTGGTGAACCAGGCGAGGCAGTCATTTGAGAAATCAAGGCTGTTGAGTCTGCCGATAAGAATATGGTGATTGACAGAGTCGAAAGCCTTGGCCAGGTCGATGAATACAGCTGCACAGTATTGTCTCATATCGATGGCGGTTATGATATCATTTAGGATATGGCTGGGGTGCACCCATGACCAGCTCTGAAACCAGATTGCATAGCGGAGAAGGTACGGTGGGATTCGAAATGGTCAGTGATCTGTTTGTTAACTTGGCTTTCGAAGACCTTAGAAAGGCAGGGTAGGATAGATATAGGCCTGTAGCAGTTTGGGTCTAGAGTGTCTCCCCCTTTGGGGATCTCAGACGATATGAAAGAGTTTGAACAGGCTAGTAATAGGGGTTGCAACAATTTCGGCGGATAATTTTAGAAAGAGAGGGTCCAGATTGTCTAGCCCGCTGATTTGTACGGGTCCAGATTTTGCAGCTCTTTCAGAACATCTGGTATCTGGATTTGGGTGAAGCAGAAGCTGGGGACGCTTGGGCGAGCAGAGGTGTATTTGGAGGGCAGGTTGGTCAGGATGATATCTATGAGGGTGCCCCTGTTTACGGATTTGGGGTTGTACCTGGTAGGTTCCTTGATAATTTGTGTGAAATTGAGGGCATCAAGCTTAGATAGGTCACCTAACAGTCTGAGCTCTGAAGATAGATGGGGGGGGGGCAATCAATTCACATATGGTGTCCGGGGCACAGCTGGGGGCAGAAGGTGGTCTATAGCAAGCGGCAACGGTGAGAGACTTGTTTCTGGAAAGGTGGATTTTTAAAAGTAGAAGCTCAAATTGTTTTGGCACAGACCTGGATAGTAAGACAGAACTCTGCAGGCTATCTGCAGTAGATTGAAACTCCACCCCCTTTGGCAGTTCTAACTAAAACAGCAATGGACAAGGCACATTGACATTAGGGAGAGGCTTGCGTAGCCGAGTGATCATAGGGTCCAGTGAGTAGCTAGGCGGGCTGGAGACACGGCGATTCATACAGCTAACGTGCCGGGGCTAGCAGATGGGCCTTAGAGGGACGTCGTGACGGAAGAAGTCTGTTGTAGCCCCCTCGTGCGGTTACGTCAGCAGACCAGTCGTCATGGATCAGCAGGGCTCCGTGTAGTAAAAGGGTCCAGGACAATTGGCAAAATAGGTATTGTAGCCCAAGGAGTGGTTGATGGACCTCTTCAGCTAGCTGGGAGATGGGCCTAACATAGGCTAGCTCCAGGCTAATTGGTGCTTGCTTCGGGACAGAGACGTTAGCCAGGAGTAGCCACTCGGATAGCAGCCAGCTAGCTGCTCATGATCCAGGTGAAAAGGTTCAGAGCTTACGGTAGGAATCTGGAGATATGGAGAAGAAGAAGTCTGATATGCTCTGGGTTGAATCGCGCTGTGCAGACTGGCAGGAGTTGTCCGGGCTAAAGGTTAGCTGGTGACCGCTAGCTGACTAGTAGCTAGTTAGCTGGCTAGCTGCTGTTGGGGGTTCCATTTCTAAAGTAAAGAAAATAGCAGATCCATACCACATTGGGTGAGGCGGGTTGCAGGAGAGTATGTTGAGGTTTAAAAAAATATTTAATAAATATATGCGTAGAAAAAAGATATATACACGGGATACGACAAGACGAAGAGAAAGACGCCTGACTGCTACGCCATCTTGGATTCAAGTTCTCACCAGTAGATAGTCCTTGTTCATAGAGTTGTATTGTTTGTTTAACTTTGCAATCATTGGTTTTTGTTTGACATACTCTCCTTCTTTTTTTACTTTAAAATGTATGTGTCACTCTTAACGTGGAATTGCTCTAAACCCTTTTACCACTACTCCTGGGCTTAGACGGTACCTTTTATCTCTACAACTGGTTGTCATGGTTGCTTGTAGACTTGGCGCAACCAACTCCCAACTGGTTGTCATGGTTGCTTGTAGACTAGGCGCAACCAACTCCCAACTGGTTGTCATGGTTGCTTGTAGACGAGGAGTACCAACTCCCAACTGGTTGTCATGGTTGCTTGTAGACGAGGAGTACCAACTCCCAACTGGTTGTCATGGTTGCTTGTAGACTAGGCGCAACCAACTCCCAACTGGTTGTCATGGTTGCTTGTAGACGAGGAGTACCAACTCCCAACTGGTTGTCATGGTTGCTTGTAGACGAGGAGTACCAACTCCCAACTGGTTGTCATGGTTGCTTGTAGACGAGGAGTACCAACTCCCAACTGGTTGTCATCGTTGCTTGTAGACGAGGAGTACCAACTCCCAACTGGTTGTCATGGTTGCTTGTAGACGAGGAGTACCAACTCCCAACTGGTTGTCATGGTTGCTTGTAGACGAGGCGTACCAACTCCCAACTGGTTGTCATGGTTGCTTGTAGACGAGGAGTACCAACTCCCAACTGGTTGTCATGGTTGCTTGTAGACGAGGCGTACCAACTCCCAACTGGTTGTCATGGTTGCTTGTAGACGAGGAGTACCAACTCCCAACTGGTTGTCATGGTTGCTTGTAGACGAGGAGTACCAACTCCCAACTGGTTGTCATGGTTGCTTGTAGACGAGGAGTACCAACTCCCAACTGGTTGTCATGGTTGCTTGTAGACGAGGAGTACCAACTCCCAACTGGTTGTCATGGTTGCTTGTAGACGAGGAGTACCAACTCCCAACTGGTTGTCATGGTTGCTTGTAGACGAGGAGTACCAACTCCCAACTGGTTGTCATGGTTGCTTGTAGACGAGGAGTACCAACTCCCAACTGGTTGTCATGGTTGCTTGTAGACGAGGCGTACCAACTCCCAACTGGTTGTCATGGTTGCTTGTAGACGAGGAGTACCAACTCCCAACTGGTTGTCATGGTTGCTTGTAGACGAGGCGTACCAACTCCCAACTGGTTGTCATGGTTGCTTGTAGACGAGGAGTACCAACTCCCAACTGGTTGTCATGGTTGCTTGTAGACGAGGAGTACCAACTCCCAACTGGTTGTCATGGTTGCTTGTAGACGAGGAGTACCAACTCCCAACTGGTTGTCATGGTTGCTTGTAGACGAGGAGTACCAACTCCCAACTGGTTGTCATGGTTGCTTGTAGACGAGGAGTACCAACTCCCAACTGGTTGTCATGGTTGCTTGTAGACGAGGAGTACCAACTCCCAACTGGTTGTCATGGTTGCTTGTAGACGAGGAGTACCAACTCCCAACTGGTTGTCATGGTTGCTTGTAGACGAGGAGTACCAACTCCCAACTGGTTGTCATGGTTGCTTGTAGACGAGGAGTACCAACTCCCAACTGGTTGTCATGGTTGCTTGTAGACGAGGAGTACCAACTCCCAACAGCGTCTCTGTTTATTTCTCTCCAGGGGACCCTGATCAGAATATTTGACACCATGGCAGGTCACCTGATTCAGGAGTTGAGGCGGGGGTCACAGGCCGCTAACATCTACTGGTGAGAACAACCAACCAACCTGGGTCTCTTCTTCACCTGATATTAGATGTGACAAATGAACTAATGTTTCCATTTTGAGTCATTTAAGCAGATGTTCTGATCCAGAGTGACTTACAGAGGGTATCTGTCTTAAGGTTGTTCGGTACGACCACCACATATTAGTCCTAGTATGTTGTTGTTCTAGTCCTGATTGGTAACCCTCTGTTCCCCCTTCCCCAGCATCAACTTCAACCAGGACGCGTCCCTCATCTGTCTGTCTAGTGACCATGGTACAGTCCACATATTCGCTGCAGAGGACCCCAAGAGGAACAAACAGTCCAGGTCGGTCTGATTTGATTTGTCTGAGACAAACGTTTCACCTTTTTATGCACTTTGTGACTGGAACTCTTAAAAGGTCCAAATACTGCAACATTGATCATAGATTAGAGTACTGCCTTGGTGCCAGGGGTAATACAACTCTTTTTGAGAGAGATATCTATATTATTGACTGTTCAATGATATACACCATTTTTGGAAGAGTAACTTTGAAGTGAGCACATTTGTTTTTCAATGAATCCTTGTTTTGTTTCCTATAAATTGAAAACCCATCCCTGAATCATTATCGTTGTTTCCTTTTATCCTTAGCTTAGCCTCGGCCAGTTTCCTTCCTAAGTACTTCAGCTCCAAGTGGAGCTTCTCCAAGTTCCAGGTTCCATCAAATTCGCCGTGTGTGTGTGCCTTTGGAACAGAACCCAACTCTGTCATAGGTGAGGTGTGTGTGTGGTAGTGTTGCTCTCTGTGTACATGTTTGCTTTGGCACACCTCTGGAACAGAGCCCAGTGCAGTCATAAATTAGTCATACTCCAGCTACTTCCTGCTTCCTGTCCAGTGTCTATAAACACATTCAGCTTGACATTTCTTCCATGTTGACTCATTTTATTGTTGACCTGACACTACTTATTTCATTGTTTTATTGTTGACACAATTTTAGACTTTGAGCGGGAAACTGTGTTCTTAGATTTTTGCATACTTTTGTGCCAACCAGAAGACATTCTTTTTTTTGACTTTGAGGATATAGCTGATGTACATTCTCTTATTGCAACACGCTCTCTCTCTCTCGTCAGCCATTTGTGCTGACGGCAGCTACTACAAGTTCCTGTTCAACCCGAAGGGGGAGTGTTCCCGAGACGTCTACGCCCAGTTCCTGGAGATGACTGATGAGAAGATCTGACCTTTAACCCAGACTCCTCCTGCAGACAGACAGACGTGTGTTTATTTTCTGGAGCAGGAGGACAAGGGGGGATGGACAGAAGGAGGAGGTTAGGTGTCTCTGCTCACCCAGTGCTGATAGACTCTCAATGGAGGGAAGGAGAGAGGGAGACCGCCTTAGAAACGACAAGACGGATGGAGGGAGCGATGAATGAAGTCAATGTCCTCTCTGACACAAACTACTTATTGACCATCCTTGAACAACTAGTGAAGGACAGACAGATGGACAGACTGTCACCTGGACCTTGTTGTCCTGCTACTCTGAGAACCAAACAGGGAAATGTATTTTTGTTGCTTTTTAAAGATGTCTTCCTTGGAATTTACAATGATCGGTCGATTATTCTGGTTATTTTTTTTAAAGGCGTATAGCGTTGATTCCAATAGGTAGATACATAGAAAAATAAATATTGTAAACTAACACCACCTAATCTAACTATAGGGAGTGCCTCTGAGCTGAATCAATATTGGAGTGTGTATATACTCGCATATGTGCCTTCAGGAAGTATTCATAACCCTTGACTTATTCTTCATTTTGTTGTTACAGCCTGAATTCAAAATGTATTAAATATATATTTTTTGCACACATCTACACACAATACCTCATCATGACTAAGTGAAAACATGTTTTTAGAAATGTTTGCAAATATATATATATATATGAAATGAAATGCAGACATATCTTTGTAAAAGCACCTTTGGCAGTGATTACAGCTGTGAGTCTTTCTGGGTAAGTTTCTAAGAGCGTTCCACACCTGGATTGTGCAACATTTGCCCGTTATTCGTTTTCAAAATGTTTCAAGCTCTCAAATTGGTTGTTAATTGTCGCTAGACAACCATTTTCAGGTCTTGCCATAGATTTTCAAGTAGATTTAAGTCAAAACACTAACTCAGCCACTCAGTAACATTCACTGTCTTCTTGGCAAGCAACTCCAGTGTAGATTTGGCCTTGTGTTTTGAGTTATTGTCATGCTGAAAGGTGAATTCATCTCCCAGTGTCTGCTGGAAAGCAGACTGAACCAGTTTTCCTCTGGGATTTTGCCTGTGCTTAGCTCTATTCTGTTAAGTTTTTTATCCTGAAAAACTCCCCAGTCCTTAACAATTACAATCATAGCCATACCATGATGCAGCCACCACTATGCTTGAAAATATGGAGAGTGGTACTCAGTAATGTGTTATGTTTGGGGCAAATCCAACACTTTGTATTCAGGACAAAAATGTAATTGCTTTACCACATGTTTTGCAGTATTAGTTTAGTGTCTTGTTACAAACATGATGCATTTTTTGGAATATTTGTATTATCTACAGGCTTCCTTATTTTCACTCTGTCAATTAGGTTAGTATTGTGGAGTAACTGCATTGTGTTTGATCCATCCTCAGGAGAACACTATCACAGCCATTAAACTCTGTAACTGTTTTATAGTCACTATTGGCCTCATGGTGAAATCCCTGAGCAGTTTCCTTTCTCTCTGGCAACTGAGTTAGTGACTGGGTGTATTGATACACTATCCAGAGTGTAATTAATGACTAACCCATGCTCAAAGTGATATTCAATGACTGCTTTTTTAAATTTTTACCCATCTACCAATAGGTGCCCTGCTTTACAAGGCATTAGAAAGCCCCCCTGGTCTTTGTGGTTGAATCTGTGTTTTAAATTCACTGCTCAACCTTACAATGATCTGTATGTGTGGGGTACAGAGATGAGGTAGTCATTTCAAAATCATGTTAAACACTTATTGCACACAGAGCTAGTCTGCAACTTACAATGTGACTAAAGCAAATTTTTACTCCTAAAAGTATGTAGGCTTGCCATAACAAAATGTTTGAATGCTTATTGACTCAAGACATTTCAGTTTTCATTTGTAATTAATTTGTCAAAATGTCCACTTTCACATTTTGGGTTATTGTGGTTAAGCCAGTGACAAACAAATCTCAATTTAATAAATGTTTTATTCTGGCTGTAACACAAAATGTGGAAAAAATCAAAGGGTATGAATACTTCCTGAAGGCACTGTACATATGCATATTTGGGTGGGATTTCACAAAGATCTTTGAGTTAGCCAGATGATCTTTGAGTTAGCCAGATGATCTTTGAGTTAGCCAGATGATCTTTGAGTTAGCCAGATGATCTTTGAGTTAGCCAGATGGGTAAAAACTTAGAAATAGATCTTTCTTCCTACAGTTGAAGAAATGAGTCACCCATTAAGGGGCGGCAGGTAGCTTAGTGGTTAGAGCATTGGGCCACTAACCGAAAGGTTGCTGGATCGTAGCCCTGAGCTGACAAGGTAAAAATATGTTGTCCTGCCCCTGGACAAGACAAGACCCTGTTCCCCAGTAGGACGTCATTGTAAATAAGAATTTGTTCTTAACTGACTTGCCTAGTTACATTTTTAAAAAGTTCCTATTTTTATATGATTTTTTAATCTTGATTTACAGTGGTTTATCTGGTTAACCTCAGGGATTCCTCTTGGTGAAACCTCACCCTGGTAGAGTTTTTACTCGCTGTATAAACACAATGCGCCAGACTGAACATATGTAACTTACTGCATATAGACCGTAGAGAGTAGAAGAAGAGATCTCATGGTGATGAATGTTTTGCTTTTCCTGACATTTCATGTTGTAGCTTACTATGTATATATGTATGTGTAATATTCTTGAGGTGAGTCTCGCCCTCCTTGTGGAGAGGGAATATATTAGTTACAACTCTAGTTAGTACCTATAAAGCACTGATTTGGGGCTAGATTCAATCCCATCGCCCCTTTTCGGGCTATGCACCTTTTTTAAAGGCAATGTTTCCGTGTTCAAGGAGACCGCATTCGTGGTAAATCATGCATATGTCGGCTCAGTCGGAAATGAATGTCATTCGCGCTATAACGCATATAATATAATAATATATAATAATATAACTATATATATAACGCAGCTCTTCCGCGGTACGGATTGAATCTAGGCTCAAATACTTTGATCTTTACATTGAGTTTTGAGCATAATCAAACTCGGCAACTTGATCAGTCTCAGATGATTTTCAATGACGTATATCTTCCTAATTCTATCAAAGAAACCAATGTTTATCATACATCCGTTCATGAATGAATACAACCGTTTTCCCAGAACCAAGCCTTCCCGGTCATTGTGGAAACTGCTGCAATATTCTGCCGTGATCAAAGGGCATTTCCACCCTCTTTGCTTAAATTTAAAAAATCTGCTTTCAAGATTAAATGAAAGTCTTACGAGTGACACGTTCTAGCTGAATTAAACCAAAATCCACTTCCTTGTGTGACTGCATGCGCACCCATTCCTTTTTGTTGAGGTTTAATTGGCTGGTGTAGTTTGCCTCTTGAAGAGAGAACTCTCTTCTGCTTGCTCACTAGGGCCAGCTTGAGCAAGCTTCTGCATAAATGATCTGATCTAAAAATGATGGTAACATTTGTGGATCTACAAGCAGTATTGACTTTAGAGCCTATCTCATGTGTCACAGTATCAGGTCCAGCTTTTTGGCCCATGTATGTGACCTTACAATGCAGTACTACAATGTATTTTTCTGTATATTTCTGATTTGTCCGACGCACATTTCTCTTTCAGTTTGAATTCGATGGGAACCGCTCTCTGAATGCATTTCATTTGTTGCATCCAGCTCTGATTGTACATATGTCAGGGGAATTTAATCCCAACACACTTCACAATGTGAAGAACCCCCCCCCCCCACACACACACACAACACTATGCTGCCATTTATCTACATATGGACGCGGCACAAACTCCTGTTTATGTGACACATTCAAAATGATTGTAAAATCCTGCATTTAAATTTATAAATAAAACGTAATGTCCGTATGGACATTTGTACATGACCCGGGGTACTGTGTGTAACTTAAAGGTAGTGTGTAATCTCTTTTAGTATGTTATTGCATCATATGCATTCACAAGGTTACTTTAGTTTAGAAGGAACCATGCTTGGTCTGAAAACAACTCCTCCCCTAGACAGCTGTTAACCCCTCCCCTAGCCCTCTGTTAACCCCTCCCCTAGCCCTCTGTTAACCCCTCCCCTAGCCAGCTGTTAACTCCTCCCCTAAACAGCTGTTAACTCCTCCCCTAGACAGCTGTTAACTCCTCCCCTAGCCAGCTGTTAACTCCTCCCCTAGCCCTCTGTGTTAACCCCTCCCCTAGCCAGCTGTTAACCGCTCCCCTAGCCATTTGTGTTAACCTCTCCCCTAGCCAGCTGTTAACCCCTCTCTAGCCCTCTGTTAACCCCTCCCCTAGCCGTCCATTAACCCATCCCCTAGCCAGCTGTTAACTCCTCCCCTAGCCAGCTGTTAACTCCTCCCCTAGACAGCTGTTAACCCCTCCCCTAGCCCTCTGTCCACCCCTCCCTTAGCCCTCTGTCCACCCCTCCCCTAGCCCTCTGTTAACCCCTCCCCTAGCCCTCTGTTAACCCCTCTCCTAGCCAGCTGTTAACTCCTCCCCTAGACAGCTGTTAACCCCTCCCCTAGCCCTCTGTCCACCCCTCCCTTAGCCCTCTGTCCACCCCTCCCCTAGCCCTCTGTTAACCCCTCTCCTAGCCAGCTGTTAACCCCTCCCCTAGCCAGCTGTTAACCCCTCCCCTAGCCCTCTGTTAACCCCTCCCCTAGCCAGCTGTTAACACCTCCCCTAATATGTTTCTAAACATTAATGTGGATGCTACCATGATTACGGATAATCCTGAATGACGCACAAATAAAATACCCCCATGCTGGGTGTTGGGTGATTAGGACTGGCTCGAAGTCGGCGTTTCAATTCATCCCAAAGGTGTTTGATGGGGTTGAGATCAGGACTCTGTGCAGGCCAGACAAGTTCTCCCACACCGATCTTGATAAAACATTTTTGTATGGACCTCGCTTTGTGCATGGGGTCAATGTCATGCTGAAACAGGAAAGGGGTTCCCCAAACGGTTGCCACAAAGTTGGAAGCACAGAATAGTCTAGAATGTCATTGTACGCTGTAGCGTTAAGATTTTCCTTCACTGGAACTAAGGGGCCTAACCTGAACCATGAAAAACAGCCACAGACCATTATTCCTCCTCCACCAAACTTTACAGTTGGCACAATGCATTGGGGCAGGTAGCATTATCCTGGCATCCGCCAAACCCAGAATCGTCGATCGGACTGCCAGATGGTGAAGCGTGATTCATCACTCCAGAGAACGCGTTTCCACTGCTCCAATGGCGGCGAGCTTCACACCACTCCAGCCGACGCTAGACATTGCGCATGGTGATCTTAAGCTTGTATGCGGCTGCTCTGCCATGGAAACCCATTTCATGAAACTCTCGATGAACAGTTATTGTGCTGACATTGCTTCCAGAGGCAGTTTCGATCTCAGTAGTGAGTGTTGCAACCGAGGACAGACTATTTTTATGCGCTACGTGCTTCAGCAATTGGCGGTCCCATTCTGTGAGCTTGTGTGGCCTATCACAGCAGCTCTATCAGGGCTAGACAAACTGACTTGTTGAAAAGGTGGCATCCTATGACAGTGCCACGTTGAAAGTCACTGAGCTCTTCAGCAAGGCCATTCTACTGGCAATGTTTGTCTATGGAGATTGCATGGCTGTGTACTCAATTTTATACACCTGTCAGCAACGAGTGTGGCTGAAATTTCCGAATCCCCTCATTTGAAGGGGTGTCCACATCCTTTTGTACAGTTGAAGTCGGAAGTTTACATACACCTTAGCCAAATACATTTAAACTCAGTTGTTCACAATTCCTGACATTTAATCCTAGTAAAAATTCCCTGTCTTAGGTCAGTTAGGGTCACCACTTTATTTTAAGAATGTGAAATGTCAGAATAATAGTAGAGAGAATGTTTTATTTCAGCTTTTATTTCTGTCATCACATTCCCAGCGGGTCAGAGGTTTACATACACTCAATTAGTATTTAGTAGCATTGCCTTTAAATTGTTTAACTTGACTTTGTTGTCCTTAAGCCATTTTGCCACAACTTTGGAAGTATGCTTGGGGTCATTGTCCATTTGAAAGACCAATTTGCGACCAAGCTTTAATTTCCTGAATGATGTTTTGAGATGTTGCTTCAATATATCCACATAATTTTCATTCCTCATGATGCCATATATTTTGTGAAGTGCACCAGTCCCTCCTGCAGCAAAGCACCCCCACAACATGATGCTGCCACCCTGTGCTTCACGGTTGGGATGGTGTTCTTCGGCTTGCAAGCCTCCCCTTTCTCCTCCAAACATAACGATGGTCATTATGGCCAAACAGTTTTATTTTTGTTTCATCAGACAAGAGGACATTTCTCCAAAAAGTACGATCTTTGTCCCCATGTGCAGTTGCAAACCGTAGGCTGGCTTTATTATGGCGGTTTTGGAGCAGTGGCTTCTTCCTTGCTGAGCAGCCTTTCAGGTTATGTCGATATAGAACTCGTTTTACTGTGGATATAGATACTTTTGTACCTGTTTCCTCCAGCATCTTCACAAGGTCCTTTGCTGTCGTTCTGGGATTGATTTGCACTTTTCGCACCAAAGTATGTTCATCTCTAGGAGACAGAACGTGTCTCCTTCCTGAGCGGTATGACGGCTGCGTGGTCCCATGGTGTTTATACTTGCGTACTATTGTTTGTACAGATGAACGTGGTACCTTCAGGCGTTTGGAAATTGCTCCCAAGGATGAACCAGACTTGTGGAGGTCTACAATTTTCTTTCTGAGGTCTTGGCTGATTTCTTTAGATTTTCTCATGATGTCAATTAAAGAGGAACTGAGTTTGAAGGTAGGTCTTGAAATAGATCCACAGGTACACCTCCAATTGACTCAAATGATGTCAATTAGCCCATTAGAACCTCTAAAGCCATGAAATAATTTTCTGGAATTTTCCAAGCTGTTTAAAGGCACAGTCAAATTAGTGTATGTAAACTTCTGACCCACTGGAATTGTGATAGTGAATTATAAGTGATATTATCTGTCTGTAAACAATTGTTGGAAAAATTACTTGTCATGCACAAAGTAGATGTCCTAACCGACTTGCCAAAACTATAGTTTGTTAACAAGAAATTTGTGGAGTTTGAAAAACGAGTTTTAATGACTCCAACCTAAGTGTATGTAAACTTCCGACTTCAACTGTATATATAGTGTAAGTGGTCCAGTTGGTTCTCGTATCCATTACATGACGGATCCTCGTGGGGGAAGTTCATGACTACGTCCAAAATGGCTCCCTAGTCCCTATATAGGGCACTACTTTTTTATTTAGTTATTTTGACCCCTTTTTCTCCCCAATTTTGTGATTACTCTATCGTAATCGCTCCTCTTTCACCCCAGCTGCCAAACTAACCCTGAATTTATAGATCGCCAGGTAAGGGTGCTTTCCAGTGGCTAGATGTTCTTTAACACTTCTTACAGGACACATCACTGCACTCTATATTCCTCTGTAAACTGGTCATCTCTGTATACCCGTCACAAGATTTACAAAACCGTCTTAGGCCTCACTCCCCCCTATCTGAGATACCTACTGCATCCCTCATCCTCCACATACAACCGTTCTGCCAGTCACATTCTGCTAAAGGTCCCCAAAGCACACACATCCCTGGGTCGCTCCTCTTTTCAGTTCGCTGCAGCTAGCGACTGGAACAAGCTGCAACAAACACTCAAACTGGACAGTTTTATCTTAATCTCTTCATTCAAAGACTCAATCATGGACAGTCTTACTGCCGGTTGTGGCTGCTTTGTGTGATGTATTTTTGTCTCTACCTTCTTGCCCTTTATGCTGTTGTCTGTGCCCAATAATGTTTGTACCATGTTTTGTGCTGCTACCATGCTGTGTTGTCATGTGTTGCTGCCACGTTATGTTGTGGTCTTAGGTCTGTCTTTATGTAGTGTTGTGGTGTCTCTTGTGATGTTTGTTTTGATTACATTTTTTATCCCAGCCTCCGTCCTGGCAGGAGGCCTTTTGGTAGGCCGTCATTGTAAATAAGAATTTGTTCTTAACTGACTCGCCTAGTTAAAGGTTAAATAATATATATATTTTAAAATTATGATCTTGTCTCATCACTGCAACTCTCCAATCAGCTTGGGAGAGGTGAAGGTCGAGTCATGCGTCCTCCGAAAAATGACACGCCAAACCACGCTTAACACCCACTCACTTAATTCGGAAGCCAGCTGCACCAATGTGTCGGAGGAAAAACACCGCCCAACTGATGACCAAAGTCAGCCTGCAGTCACCCGGCCTGCCACAAGGAGTTGCTAGAGCGCGATGAGCCAAGTAAAAAAAAAACTGTCCAAACCACCCCTAGCCTGGACGACGCTGCTCTGACTTTGCTGGTAGCTACTTTGAAGAAAAATGTACTTACTGTGATATGTGGTTGTCCCACATAGCCATCTTAAGATTAGCGCACTAAGTTGCTCTGGATAAGATTGTCTGCTAAATAACTCAAATGTAAATAGGATGCGGTTTCATAACGGAAGGTGTTCTCCCTAGGTCTCCCACACATCTGGCCTGCAGTAACTTCCTGGAACACCAACAAAAATACCAGGAATGCAGCTGCAGTCATGGTGAAAAAAACCCTGTCCTACCTACTCCCCTAGAACTAGACTAGTATTCTCTCATCTTAACTATCTGCCGAGCAGCTGCTTCTCCTTTGTCGTTTCTCTCCAGTGTTACAGAACCTATTGTACCTTGGGCCCCTAGAAGACGAATGCATTAGAGGAAATAAGACATTCACCAACGTTACATTACATGGTGAGGTTTCAACTGCTGTCAACCGTATGCCTTGCAAAAGGATGGTTGATCTCACCGTGGCTGCCATTTGCACCTTCAAGGCATCTCTCAGGTTGAAAATAATGTTTGTTGACAAGGCGACAAACAGTGTCTGTTTCTCTGTGTGAATGCGCCTTTACCAGTAGCAGAGAGAGTCAAAAACACACCGACAGAAAACGGTAGGACACAGGACAGAGGTTGAAATTAATTTATATATATATAAAATAAAAAAAGGATGCATTTACCCACCGAAGCAGAACAAACATATCACTTGTTTTTCCTTGTGGAAACCAAATAGAATCTGAAGAGACTTCGGGGAAAGCCAGAACAGAAGAAAATAATCAAGCAAGGGGACTGCCGACGTTCAACACAAAAAGGTAAACACAGCCATTGATGACAGGGAAAACAGAATAAAAAAGGTAAATAAAATACATGAAGAGGGTAAGTGCTTTACTGGTCAGAATCATACAGTATAGCATAGATTCAGTCTTATTTTCTTGAGTTCCATATTCTGTTAACTGCTCATGTACATTCTCTAAATTCGGTAACATGCAAGCATTGATGAAGCATACGGTCAAACACGCATGGAAATATATTTTTTCTTATAGGATATTTGTTAAAATATGACATCTGTAGATGTACAGTGATTTGGAAACTTCTTTTGGGTTTGACAACAGAAAAACAAAAAACAATCCACTCAATAGATAGTGTTTTCTTGAAGGAAAAGGAGACTACATTCATTTCACTGAACAAAGATTCCACAATATCAGGTGACTTTAAATATTTTTCGAACCCACTTCTTACAGCTTTTAGTATGGTTATTACTAACATGTCTGTGCCTTGGAAAACGGGTGGTACACTCAAAGACGATCCTAGGATACACGTGTACAACAAAATACGACATCTCTACTCACTCACGACTGCTTTAGGTAGGTCGACATGAAGGCTAGCTGCCAGAGATACAGGGAATGGTTCCACACACACTTCCCTTTAGGGAATACACTACTGTTAACGGTCGTTGAAGTCATTTCTTTCCAAATATTAAGAACTTGTCTATCATGCTGCCGGGATGACGCCATTGGCTGCATCCCTCCATTGGGGGCGTGTCCTGGGTAGAAACTGACAGGGGAACCTACCAATCAGCAGTGGAAGCCTTGGTGATTCTGGTAGTCTAGAGTTCCTTTTTCATTTTGTTAACTATTTTTTAAATAACTTATATATGAAGGGTTACCGTGCTTCTCTTAAGGTTGAGTCTCTCCAAAACAGCGTCACCGCTTTAGCAACTTAATTTGCCTTCTCTTTTTGAAGGATTATTTTCCTATTTTTATACTAACTGGGTGAGTGGTCTGTTTAGTGGTCACACGCTATGTATCTCTTTCCTCCCTTTGAGTAGATGATCAACGTGATTTAGAGTGGGAGTCAGGTCGGGGGTAGAACAGAGAGGGGGCCCATTGAAGAGAGGGGTCAGGACCTCTAGTCATCGCTGGCCTTTTCACTAACCCCATTCTCCTCGTCTCTGTTTGTGTGCGAGTTGTTGTTTACAGCGGGGATAATGCTCTCGCCCCCCTCTTCCATTTTGACTCTCTTGGGTTCGGAGTGGTCGGCCAGCTCCCCGTTCCGCCTCTTGGTTGGCAGTGATGCAGAGGCCGAGGCGTGGGCTGCCAACAGGTGGAGGGGGTTCACCACTGCTGAGAGGAGAGAGAGTTTTACTACTGGATTCATGGCAACCCTTTTTATTTTTTTTATATTTTTTTTATACAAGCTTCATGGGTGTTAGGTGCCATCTTGAGTGTGTCTCACCTGTGTTAGCAGCAGTAGTAATTGGGATCAGGCGAGTCCCGTTCTGTGTGATGGTCTTGATAGGAAGCCGATGCTGGCCCAGGGGGGCCTGCTGCAAGATGGTAACCGTTGTTAGGGGCGTGGCCTGGGAGGTCTGGATGATGCGATTGGCCCTGCCTATAGAGGAAGCAGTGACGGCTGGGACTGGCTCCACTTTGACTGGTTGAATAGAGACAAACACTGAGATACATGACTACAGTTTTTAATTTATAAAGGGACTGGTACAGCAAAGAAAATGTACATTTGACTGTAAATCTATATGCCAAACTTTGTCTCCTCACCTTTGACCCCATTGTGGTCTCCCCCTCCGTTCTCCTGCAGTTCTGTCTTTACCGTAACGACAGAGTTCTGTGTAGCACCAATAGTAGCCATGGTGACCATCGGGATCTGTTGGAGTACATGCACCGTCTGCATGACGGGGGCGGAGCTTACAGCTGTTGTCATGACGGGCGTTGCCATGGTGTAGGTAACAGGCTTCATGGTAGTCTGGGGTAACTGTCGCTGCACAGCGATCAGCACCGGCTGGCTGTTTAGAGGGGAGCCTATCAGAGACAAGTATCAGAGGTCAGACAGGAAGTGGAGTTGTTAACCACCCACTAACACAGTAAAACAACAACCTCCAACATAACATAACTCACCAGGAGCATTCTGAGCGAACTGGGCCTCCTGGATGACTGCTAGTTTGGGCTGTAGGGCAGTGGCTGTGGTGGGAGCTATGGCCCGGGCTGGCTCTGGGTCCATGGGCACAGGGGAACCCTCCCTGGACAGGCTTTCCGGGGACTGCACACCACTGGAGTGGGCCGACAGTCCCCCTGTGTGGCTAGGAGAGGCAGGGGCACTCCTGAAGGGACAACAGCAGGAAGACTATTAGAATGATTAGCAAATGTGAGTGTACGTTCATCTTTGTGTTCTGCATGCCAAAAAAAAACATCCTACCCAGAGCCCATTGAATAATTTAGAGCACAGTGTCCCAGACAGAGAAATAATTCTCTACCTGCACTGCCTAACTGAGCCCACAGGGGGTAGTGGTGAGTTAATATACTGCTGGAGAACTGCATGCCATTTCAAACTACAGTATATACGAGAGTGAAATATAGGAGCATGTGACTTCTAGTGAGAACTGTTTTACCTGGATGAGAGGGGGCCTAGTGGGGTCCTGAAGCAGGGTACCCCCCTGGGCCTGCGCTTCCTGAACGCCTGTTCACACAGCTTGCCCTCTGATGAAGGGTCGATCCTCCAGAACGATCCCTTACCCGGCTCCTCCTGAGACCGAGCCACTTTGATGAAGTAGCGGTTGAGAGACAAGTTGTGACGGATTGAGTTCTAGAACACAGTAGACAGAGTATTCATGACAATGGGAAGGTTATGGCGGATTGAGATTCTACAACACAGTAGAGAGACATAGTGAGAATGGATGGAATTATAGACAGAAAGAGAGAGCGAGAGAAACAATAGATGAGATTCTAGAACAGAAAGATATAACTGTTATAGAGTTCAGTTCAAAACCATGAGAGAGACAGGTTGTAATGGATAACGTGAGACTGGATAACTTAGGAAGATTGCAGTTTACGTAGATGTCAGTTTGTCTCATTCTAAGAGAAATATACCACAGCGGGATGAAATACAGGGTGGATTCACCGACCTGCCAGCCTTTGTCTGCGGTCCTGTAGTACGGGTAGTTCTTAGTGATGTGTGTGTAAATCCCATTCAGAGTCAGCTGCTTGTCGGGGGCCATGGTGATAGCCTGGACTATTAGTTGTGCATAGGAATACGGTGGCTTGGAGTCATCCTGAGGACAGAACAAATGAGAAAGCATTTTATTTCATGCTACAGATATTTGATTAGATTTATGCTACGATTGATGTGTGTGTCTTGCATGTGTTTATCTGGGTCATTAAAAAGGGTTCGGTTTTGTGAGAACATGTTTTCAGCTTCATGTTAGTTGGAAAACAAGTAGAGTTATAGTTCGCCGGGATTTGTCACTCCAAAGTCTACATTCTCCTTCAATGAGTAACCCATCCCAGAGAACCAAAACAAAACCAATCTTTTTTTCCCATCACCCTGGGTTCTACCTCTAAAGACAATCGAGTCAGGGGTGTGTTCAGGACGGTGCCACATTACAGAACACGGAGATAGAAACGAATTGGGTAGAATTGATAGGACTGTCAGGCAAAACAGGGATTTGTTTAGCTCTATTAGTCTCATTTCTATATTCAACGTTCTGAACGCTTCACTTGTTCACCGGTTCATCCCAGCACTGGGGGAAAACCTCAACAGTCTACAGTGGAATCCTCTTCTTTCCTTCATTGACAATGCTCTGTAACAGATGGACAGGTCTCTCATTTGACTTCAATTATAATGCTTTGACTGACCTCTTCATATCAGTGTGGAGGAAAGGAGAGGAAGCCACTTTGGGACTATTGGGATGCTGGTGTCTCACCTTGGGGCTGTCTCCTCCCGAGCCGTCCTTTTCGTCTGATTGGGAGTTCTCATTGATGAGGTCAGCGGTCAGTGCGCGGCCCATCCTATAGCCAGACAGACCCGCGCCTCGGGGACTTGACGGACAGGAGTTTGGACAGGAGTTGGCAGCACTGTTGGGGCGAGAAACAATTTAACGGTGAGACTGAGGGAGAGACTGTGGTTTGGTGATGAACAAGGGAATCCTGCGATGGCAGAAAAGATCTCAGATCCAACAAGCATCCAAGACACCTAACCCATAACCATAGTGTCTGAAACTTCCTCTGCTGGTGCAGTGCCTTCGGAAAGTATTCAGACCCCTTCACTTTTTCCACATTTTGTTAAGTTACAGCCTTATTCTAAAATGTATTAAATAAATCCTAAGCAATCTACAAACAAAAATAAAAAGCAAAAATACCTTATTTACCTAAGTATTCAAACCCTTTGCTATGAGACTCGAAATTGAGCTCCTTGAGATGTTTCTACAACTTGGAGTGCACCTGTGGTAAAGTCAATTGACTGGACATGATTTAGAAAGGCAATCACCGGTCTATATAAGGTCCCACAGTTGACAGTGCATGTCAGAGCAAAAACCAAGTAATGAGGTTGAAGGAATTGCCCATAGAGCTCAGAGACAGGACTGTGTCGAGGCACAGACCTGAGGAAGGGTACAAAAAACAATTCTGCAGCATTGAAGGTCCCCAAGAACACAGTGGCCTCCATCATTCTTAAACGGAATAATTTTGAACCAGCCTTGACCCTTCCTAGAGCTGGCCGCCTGGCCAAACTGAGTAATCGGGGGAGAAAGGCTTTGGTCAGGGAGGTGACTAAGAACCCGATGCTCACTCTGACAGAGCTCGAGAGTCCCTCTGTGGAGATGGGAGAGAACTTTCCAGAAGGACAACCATCTCTGCAGCACTCCACCAATCAGGCCTTTACGTTAGAGTGGCCAGACAGAAGCCACTCCTCAGTGAAATGCACATGATAGCCCACTGAGTTTGCCAAAAGGCACCTAAAGACTCTCTGACCATGAGGAACAAGATTCTCTGGTCTGATGAAACAAAGATTTAACTATTTTGGCCTGAATGCCAAGTGTCACGTCTGGAGGAAATCTGGCACCATCGCTACGGTGAACCATGGTGGTGGCAGCATCATGCTGAGGGGATGTTTTTCAGAGGCAGGGACTGGGAGACTAGTCACGATCGAGGCAAAGATGAACAGAGCAAAGGACAGAGAGATCCTTGGTGAAAACCTGCCGAGCACTCAGGACCCCAGACTGGGGCGAAGGTTCACCTTCCAACAGGACAACGACTAAGCACACAGCCAAGACAACGCAGGAGTGGCTTCGGGACAAGTCTCTGAATGTCTTTGAGTGGCCCAGCAAGAGCCTGGACTTAAACCCGAACTAAAATCTCTGGAGAGACCTGAAAATAGCTGTGCAGCAACGCTCTCCATCCAACCTGACAGAGCTTGAGAGGATCTCCAGAGAAGAATGGGAGAAACTCCCCAAATACAGGGGTGCCAAGCTTGTAGCATCATGCCCAAGAAGACTCAAGGCACTGTATAAAACACCTGCTCTTTCCATGACAGACTGACCAGGTGAAAGCTATGATCCCTTATTGATGTCACTTGTTAAATCCACAACAAAATCAGTGTAGATGAAGGGGAGGAGACAGGTTAAAGAATGATTTTTAAGCCTTGAGGCATGGATTGTATATGTGTGCCATTTAGAGGGTGAATGGGCAAGACAATGTAAGTGCCTTTGAACGGAGTATGGTAGCAGGTACCAGGTGCACCGGTTTGTGTCAAGAACTGCAACACTGCTGGGTTTTTCATGCTCAACAGTTTCCTGTGTGTATCAAGAATGGTCCACCACCCAAACGACACCCAGCCAACTTGACACAACTGTGGGAAGCATTGGAGTCAACATGGGCCAGCATTCCTGTTGAACGCTTTCGACACCTCGTTGAGTCCATGCCCCGACCAATTGAGGCTATTCTGAGGGCAAAAGGGGGGAGTGCAACTCAATATTAGGAAGGTGTTCTTAATATGTTTTGTACACTCAGTGTATATGCCAGGAGATAGAGCTGCGACCATAAACCCAAAACGTATCCATACCGACCATTTATCATGGATATTTTACTGATCGACAATAACAATAATTAGCCTTTGAAAGAATGTGAAGTCTTAAATGAAATAAGTCTGCTACTATGGGCTATTGGTAACTGAAAAATTGATAGCTACAACATTCCAAGTTGTATTAGTAGTTTTAAGGGCAATATTTCAAAAGTTACTGGTGCATATTAATCTTATGAATTTATTGTTCAATTTATCATTATTGTGATAATTCAGTCAATTTATCACAAAATGTATTTTTGTCCATATCTCCCAGCTCTACTAGGAGTATTCACATCTGAGCCTGGAGGTTCGGAGTCTTGCTGTTTTCGAAAATCAGTAGCGGCACTCGCGTCCAGATCCAGATTTGAATAACCCTGCCATCTGCAACGCCCTGCCATCTGCAACGCCCTGCCATCTGCAACGCCCTGCCATCTGCAACGCCCTGCCATCTGCAACGCCCTGCCATCTGCAACGCTCTGCCATCTGCAACGCCCTGCCATCTGCAACGGTCTGATTGTTTCATGGCTCATACTTCACTTCAGTCTCACCTGATGGTGCCGGTGGGTGAGGGCAGGGGGCTTATGAGGTGGGCGATGTTGTCTGGAATGTTGATGGTCAGCGGCGCCATTTGGGGCTGGACGGGCTTTACCGGTGACTCCGACACGTTCCTACGCTCCTTCTTATCGCTGGACAGGGCTGTGAACGTGATCTTGATGTTGGTGCTGGGGAACCGGAGACAGCACCTGGAGAACAGCGAAAGAGAGGAAGGGAGAGAGTCTAAGGACACAATAGTTGAACATGCTAAGTGCAGGCCATCCACACCTACCCAGACAGTCTAAGCACTGCATCGCAGTATTAGAGGTGTCACTACAGACCCGGGTTCGATCCCGGGCTGTATTACAACTGGCTGTGATCTGGAGCTCCATAGGGCAGCACACAATTGGCCCAGCATTGTCCGGGTTAGGGGAGTGTTTGGCTGGGGTAGGCTGTCATTGTAAATATATATTTTTTCTTCCTTAACTGACTATTCTAGTTAAAAAAAAAAAAAAAAAATCTGCATTCTGACTGCAACACGCCAGCAGTGTTGAATGGGTATCAAAACATGCAGAGGCACTCTAATAAGGGCCAAGAGTTAGCCTATTAACAGGGTTTATAAATGGAGCTTACATAACAGTTCTTACTTACTATTACATTGGGGTATATTTGGACCATATCATTGGGGTATACTTGGACCATATCATCTGCTATGGGACCAGCTGACTGTGACATAGAACTATTTGACATTTCAGACCAGTAAAGCACCACATTTCATTGCACCTTTCCAGTGTATATGACAATAAAACATATATTCAAAAGAATCTGATTTGTTATGGTTTAATATTACTGTGTACCAATCAAGACTATTTCCAAACCCCTATTGCCATTTCCTGCTCAGTTGGTAGAGCATAACACTTGCAACGCCAGGGTTGTGGGTTCGATTCCCACGGGGGACCAGTACGAAAAAGTATGACAAATAATATGCCCTCACTACTGTAAGTCCCTCTGGATAAGAGCGTCTGCTAGAATGTAAACAGAAACGTCGGGTAACATTTGGATAAAATATAAATTCAACATGATTTACAGCCCATACTGACAATAACAAAACACGGGGCAGGCTAGTTTCTTTGTACATTATGCTGTGCAAACATTGCAACACATCCGCCTAGAAACCAAGCTGACATTTCGCCAAAGCATGGCCCATTGCACAAGTACAGCTAACCTTAGCTACATACGTTTTCCACCGTAAACACGTTTTGATAGCAAGAAATACGTATACAGACATAACTAGCCAACTACAGTACCTAGATACGCACGCTTAGTAATGTTAAATTACCAAAAAAAATGTGTTTGTGCTTCGCGTAACCCTTTTATGCAAACAAAGCCAGCGTTACCAGCGGCTCGCTGTGTGGACAGGCGCCGGGTGTTTGTCACAACACGTGCGGCGGCCAGGGAACAAAACAATAACAACGCGAGGTCAGACTATCATCACCTTTACCTTAGCGGTTCTACCGCGACATAAAATGTAAAATACTACCCCATCTTACATTCGTGGGAGCTGCAGAGGTGGAGCCCCTCGTCTCTGGAACACCCCATCAACAAATACCCCGTTTTTGCCGAGGCATCGGAGGTAGAATTCCCCGCTACCGGTCCCATCTTCACCCGCGGTGAAAATTTCGAGGTGCCGGCGAGAGATGAAGCTAGAATGGCCCATGCTGACGTCCACCGAGCCCTGCGATGAGTTCCGTCCGATGGTCGCCGATCTCTTCTTCATCAGGTATTCGAATTCTCGGCCCTCAAGCCGGGCAACTGCCGACCCCACCGCCATCTTCTTGGGGGTTCTAATTTTGAGACTGTGTGGGGGAGAAATAGGCGCTAATTAAGGAGCACTGGCTTTAATTTTGGCAGGGTTTAGAACTGTGGCGATTTCGTAAAAGGGGAATCCAATTGTAAAACCGTTAAGAATTTGGCTAGGAACGTGCCAGATCGGGGACACAGCAGCTCCGACACACCGCCGCGACAGAGAGAAAGAGAAAAGACAACAGCCAACCAATGGAGGCCAAATGGGAGGAAAGGAGGTGACTGATAGCTCAACGGCCCAATCCCTTCAAAGACTGGGTAGGCAGATACACATTGTTTACCAATGACAGACAAAATATAAATAGAATGTAAAAATCACGGTTGGTTGCACTGTAGGTTGAAGCGCATATCGATGGCTGAATGTAAACGATGGAATCTGATATTTACGGAATGGATTGTAGATTTGTAGATTCATGAAGGGGTAGTTCACCCAAATTACAAATTGGTTTCCTCATCAAATGTTATTTGTCACATTCACTGAACATTCACTGAACAAAATAGACCCTTAACCAACAATGCAGAGTTTCTTAAAAAGTAAGTAAGTACAATTTGCTAAATAAACTAAAGGAAAAAGAGTAGCATGTAAATAAACTCAGCAAAAAAAAAAAAGTCCTCTCACTGTCAACTGCATTTATTTTCAGCAAACTTAACATGTGTAAGTATTTGTATGAACATAACAAGATTCAACAACTGAGACATAAACTGAACAACTTCCAGACATGTGACAAACATAAATGGAATAATGTGTCCCTGAACAAAGGGGGGGGGGGGTCAAAATCAAAAGTAACAGTCAGTATCTGGTGTGGCCACCAGCTGCATTAAGTACTGCAGTGCATCTCCTCCTCATGGACTGCACCAGATTTGTCAGTTCTTGCTGTGAGATGTTACCCCACTCTTCCACCAAAGCACCTGCAAGTTCCCGGTCATTTCTGGGGGGAATGGCCCTAGCCCTCACACTCTGATCCGACAGGTCCCAGACGTGCTCAATGGGATTGAGATCCGGGCTCTTCGCTAGCCATGGCAGAACACTGACATTCCTGTCTTGCATAAAATCACGCACAGAACAAGCAGTATGGCTGGTGGCATTGTCATGCTGGAGGGTCATGTCAGGATGAGCCTGCAGGAAGGTACCACATGAGGGAGGAGGATGTCTTCCCTGTAACACACAGCACACAGACCCTCCACCTCCAAATCGATCCCGCACCAGTGTACAGGCCTCGGTGTAACGCTCATTCCTTCAACGATAAACGCGAATCCGACCATCACCCCTGGTGAGACAAAACCGCGACTCGTCAGTGAAGAGCACTTTTTGCCTGTCCTGTCTGGTCCAGTGACGGTGGGTTTGTGCCCATAGGCAACGTTGTTGCCGGTGATGTCTGGTGAGGACCTGCCTTACAACAGGCCTACAAGCCCTCAGTCCAGCATCTTTCAGCCTATTGCGGACAGTCTGAGCATTGATGGAGGGATTGTGCGTTCCTGGTGTAACTCGGGCAGTTGTTGTTGCCATCCTGTACCTGTCCCGCAGGTGTGATGTTCGGATGTACCGATCATGTACAGGTGTTGTTACACGTGGTCTGCCACTGCGAGGACGATCAGCTGTCCATCCTCTCTCCCTGTAGCGCTGTCTTAGGCGTCTCACAGTACGGACTTTGCAATTTATTGCCCTGGCCACATCTGCAGTCCTCATGCCTCCTTGCAGCATGCCTAAGGCACGTTCACGCAGATGAGCAGGGACCCTGGGCATCTTTCTTTTGGTGTTTTTCAGAGTCAGTAGAAATGCCTCTTTAGTGTCCTAAGTTTTCCTAACTGTGACCTTAATTGCCTACCGTCTGTAAGCTGTTCGTGTCTTAACGACCATTCCACAGGTGCATGTTCATTAATTGTTTATGGTTCATTGAAGAAGCATGGGAAACAGTGTTTAAACCCTTTATTTTTTTTTTACAAATCATCTTTGAAAGACAGGGTCCTGAAAAAGGGACGTTTATTTTTTTGCTGAGTTTACAAGGGGTACCGGTACCAAGTCAATGTGCAGGGGTACGGGTTAGTTGAGGTAATATGTACATGTAGGTAGGGGTAAAGTGACTATGCATAGAAAATAAACAGAGAGTAGCAATAGCGTGTTTGAAGAGTGTGAAGGAAGGAATGTGTGTGTCTGTCTGTGTGTGTGTGTGTGTTAGAGTCATTGTAGCATGTGTGTGGTTAGAGTCCAGTGAGTGTACATCTAGCCAGTGCAAGAGACTCAGTGCAAAACTGTCACGCACTGATCTGTTTCACCTGTGCTTGTCTCCACCCCCCTCCAGGTGTCGCCCATCTTCCCAATTATCCCCTGTGTATTTATACCTGTGTTCTCTGTTTGTTGCCAGTTTGTCTTGTTTGTTCAAGCTTACCAGTGGTTTTCCTGTCAGCTCCTGTCTTTTTCCATGCCTCTCTTTTCTCAGCCTCCTGGTTTTTGACCTTTGCCTGTGCCGACCCTGTACCCGCCCGCCTTACCTCTCTTCCTGTCCCTGAGCCTGCCTGCCATCCTGTACCTTTGCTCTACCCTGGATTGTCAACCCCTGCCTGCCTTGACCGGTCTGTTCCTGCCCCTGTTGCTACAATAAACATTGTTACTTCGACAGTCTGCATCTGGGTCTTACCTTGATTCCTGATACAAAACAAGAATAGATTGTAATAAAATAAGGAGGTAAATGCAGATAGTCCTGGTTGCCATTTGATTAACTCTTCAGCAGTCTTATGGTTTGGGGATAGAAGCTGTTAAGGAGCCTTTTGGTCCCAGACTTGATACCGCTTGCAGAGAGAGTCTAT